>NC_134483.1:68317296-68322296 GCF_040206685.1 Ascaphus truei
CGATTAGCAGAATGTGAACTGAAACGAGAGAAAAGGGGGGAAAGGAATAGGACATGGAGGATGGGCAATACCTGCTTAATAAAAACAATGCACGTTATAGTAGAGAGAGAGGTGTGAATGTTTCTTATATTGCCATTCATTGCACTCCATGCTGGAGTGTATTTCTGTTGCCTGCTCTTCCCTTAAACTCTACTGTAGCATTTGGCTGCACTCCGATGCGACGTGCGAGCGCTTCCATGCGTGCGCACGTTCGCCACGCTTTCGCTTTGGTGTGTGGGAGTTTTCAAACTGAAAAGGACCCCTGGCAGTGAAGTACATTGTTGTCGCCGCTGCACTTGAAGACAACGGAAGTTGTAATTTCAAGCGGCAGCCGCGTCATGTGTACTTCGCCAGCCAATCACAAACACACAGTTTCTTTTTTGTTTTTTTTTATTAAATGGCTGACGTGGTCCCGCCTCCAATCGCGTCGTTCTGTCTGCTGGGGATGAGGACACATCGCCCAGCAGGCAGAGGCTCCCGGACGCGCGGTAGTGTCGCAGCCTGTCTGAACTCAGCCTTACATCAAAACAATGAAGGCCCCCTATTAAACACGCTATAAAATACACACACAAATATATAAATAAATATATTACAAATATATATATATATATATATATATATATATATATATATATATATATATATATATACATACACACACACACACACACATATACATGTATGTATGTATATATAGTGTGTTTAATAGGGGGCCTTCATTGCTACAGTAGTTTAAGGGAGGAGCAGGCAACAGAAATGATGTGTATATATATATATATATATATATATATATATATATATATATATATATATATATATATATATATATATTCATGTAGAGGTATCAGTACCGTCTATTTATTTTTTGATTATATATACACATATATATATATATAATTTATGTTGCCTGCTCCTCATACACACACACACACACACACACACACACACAACAAATTTAGATTGTAGATAAAGTAGTAGTGGTGACGTTTTATCCCAATTCTGCAAACACCTGCAGTATATACCTGTAAGAGGAACTAGTGGCACACGTTACACTACTTTTTCTTTGTACGGGTGTCATACAGGTATATAAACATATTTTTAAGAATATCAATTATTTTATTTTGGTACTTTTTCCCTAGAAGATTCCTGATGCAAAAAATTGTGTCAATTATTAGAAAGAAGAACATATGCATGGCTGACCGCACTTAAATTAACCGATAAAATAAAAACGTTCTGACCACTAACCATTTATCTCGGGCGTGGGCAACTCCAGTCCTCAAGGGCTACCAACATGTCAGGTTTTCAGAATGTCCCTGCTTCAGCAGAGTTGCTGCCGTCTTTGCCTGAGCCACCTGTGCTGAAGCAGCGATAGCCCGAAAGCCTGACCCTGTTGGTGCCCTTGAGGACTAGAGTTGCACACCCCTGGGTTAGCTGCTGAAATGGGCAAACACACAAAAGTGAACGGGTTACAAGCCTGGTTATATAAAAAATAAATAAAAAATTGAATGAAAAAAAAAATCACAGCAGCAAAAATCAACAACGCTGCTCATTCAAAATGTTTTTGGGCCATGGGGAAGAAAAAAAAATGGTTTCAGAATATTTCTTTACATTTGAATCAGTCGACTGAAAGCCGGAAAGCTACACGTCCGTTATTTCACACCAGGGACTCCTCTGATCAAGTCCATGCATAGCCCTGCATAAACACATTCGGGAAGTCCAGGGTGCCCATCAGTGTAGCAATTCCCAGTTGCTCATTTAAAACCCAGTGGAATGCAGAGGATTCCATTCTTTGCACTGGGAAAGCTACACCAGACAAAACTAAAGTGAAACTCTGCAAACAGACTTATCTTTGTCACACTAAACAAGTGAGCGATTTGTTTCCCACTGAAGCCTTGCCAGCAGATGAGTAAATAGGCTTTTGAAATCAGTAGTTTCAGTCCAGTTGTGCCATCTACAAAGACTCGGAAAGATGGAGAATAGACCCCTCCCCCACAGTAAAGTATACCATGCAACAATCCTCAGACAGACATAATGAATTGGAGGTCAATCTACGGGTTATCTGGGTAAACAGTATTCCACAGTTGGAAGAGCAAGGCATCTGCATTTTAGCTGACAGCAGAGTACATTCATTTAATATGACAAATTAGAATAGAGTATTGATCTGGTATAGCATTGATAATGTAGGCAATGCTGTACATAAGATTTTGCAGACAAGTCTGCTTCATGGATCTTGGTGGCTGAGGCTCAGGGAGAAAGTGATTTGCACAAGACGACAGGGAGAGTGGATAATAATAGGATTTCAACCACATCAAAGCATGTGTTTGTACCACTAACTTACTTTTAAACAAAATATGTGGCAAGTGGAATTGGAAGTTAAAAAGGACCGTCTCAGCTAGGACCAAAGTAAATATTAGAGATAAAGTATGTAGGTACTGATACTATACATATTATACATCTCATGCATTGACCTTGGCCCCTAGCAGACAGTTACCAGAACACCATCCCACTGTCTCTGTAATTTCTTCCTACTTACCACCTAGATTGTAAGCTCTTCGGGGCAGGGACTCCTTTAACAAATGTTACTTTTATGTCTCAAGTACTTATTCCCATTATGTTACATTATGTCACGTGTTATTATTGCTGTGAAGCGCTATATAAAGATATACATATGATTGGCACAGTACCTTTAAAAATAATGTACTTTTTTTGCTTGCTATGTGGGACTCATTGAGTTTCTATTGAAATGTTCTAATGGCAAATTAATACAAGGCGCATTTGATTTTTTGCTGCCACAGTGTCTTAGATTCAACAGTTTTCAATGCACTGCAGTACAGTAGTTACTGGCAGGAGAGGTTAACTAGGTGGACATTTGAAGGGTCATTGACCATGCTTGTCTGGAGATAAAGTTCGCTATATTCTCCAGATGGCAAATTGTCCCCAGCATCAATTAACTTGTCCAATGGGTAAGCAGTTTCAGCATTTTCAAAGCTGTTTTGCAGCAGGGGTAAGGTTTGTATTAGGACTTCACAGATAAAACCAGACTGGGGGTTGCAGGTTATCCAACTTCTTTATCATCTGTGCAAGGACAATTATTACTAGGACAGTGGCTTTTTGTGTAACAAATGTGTCAAACGTTTCCACAAGAAATAATGTGGGTTTTTTTTCCAACTGATGATTTCAAGCATATGATCCTAATTATATATAAAAAAAGAATTGTTGAGCATCATTTTATTTATTTTGCCGAATATATTTTGATTTCCTGTGTTGCTTTAAAAAAAAATAAAAAATACATTAGAGGGATTATTCCTTACAGACAGTTTCCAAGGTAAATCAACTGTAACTCATTATCCAATAAATATACAATGAATTAAAGGGTTATGAGACTATAAAAGAACAGATCAATCTAAACAGCCTGTATTAAACCTCACTTTCCATAACCAAGGAGAAAAGTGGACAAGCTTTAGTGGTTTTCCAAGCAATTTACCCAACTAAAGTTAAACAGCACTGCCATCTAGTGGCACAAATTCAGAACACAGAAGCATAGTACCTGTGAGTAATGACAACTGTATGGTATTTCCATACCCTCCACTAACTTCAAACTTTCAGGATAGATTTGTCCGGTTCTGTTCCTAAATTTATCTCCTTAGCATTCAGGGATTGCTAATGCTACTCACTGTTCTGAAAATACAGGACTACAAACCTAGAGCTCTTAACACAGTGGAGTTAAAAACTAGGAAAGCTCATGAGAAAGATAATGCTATAAGTAAATTAATCCAATCAAATATAGGAGGAAATTTATTAACACCTTCTGTAGTTGTATTAACAGGTATGCCTTGCAAATACTTAGTCTCACCTAGAACCTAAGTGAACAAATGTCAGTGGCATGTGGAATTTGTTAAATGAAAGTGAATGACCACTTTTTTTTAAATGAACAAGTATAACCTTGGTACTGTACGTTAAATATTTTCAACTTCTGCTTCTATGATCGAGATTAAAACTCAAACGTTGTCTATCCCAGAGCTGACATGTTCTTGTTTTCAAGAAATACACGCCCCATAAAGTGTAGTGTCAACCTATGTAGTTAAGCACTCAAAACCAATCCATTAACAAAAGCACACAACAAATATCGATCTTAAAGTGCATGTGACAACAGAAAAAAAGGCGTTATTAACACCAATTAATAGTAATATTCGCTGGGTGATACATTTACTAAAGCAATACAAAGAACCCAGTAAAATCATCTCACCCACCATATATAAATATTTATCGAACACCCAACAAGGAACGATAAGAGCAAAACTGATTTCCGTTTGCTCTTCAAGTATCAAAATCATAAAGCAATTCAGACACAGTTGTGTTTATTTAAAAAGTTTAATGTTTTAAGTGTGATTGTAACAAAAATTGTAATTATGTATCTTCAACCAAAATACAGGGGTCTAAACAGACCAAGCACATGGACTTTAATACAATTTAGCTCAAGACTTGTTTATTGGATGAGCGAGCTGAAGATGGAAGGATTTCAAGCCTGAACAACAGGGACGCCATATTGTCTGTATTCACACCAACTGCATTGCAAGCACCCAAGCAGAGAAATTAATGAAAGTACAAGGTCCTAATACAAAGAGGCTATAGAAAATAATGAGACGGTGAGAGAATGTGGGGGAGGGAGTTGGGGGGAGGGGAGCAGGTTTTAACGAACGTACTGATAAGAGCCCAGCTAGAGAAAGTCGGTTGAAATTGGGGCAAGCGTATATCCGGATAGGTCCGGATATCCGTGGATGAGTTATAAATGTTTTGTCTGTATTTATTGAAATCAGAACTGCTGACAACTATGCTTGAAGTGATAACATGAGAAATTGCAGTTCTCCACTCATAACTGAGAATGCCTGTAAAGACGTATATGATGCAGATTGCTTTCTGTTGTCTCTGAAGAAATACTGGAACAAGAACCGATACGTTGA
>NC_134483.1:68324796-68339796 GCF_040206685.1 Ascaphus truei
GAGATGGTGGGTGACAGAGGGAGATGGTGGGTGACAGAGGGAGATGGTGGGTGACAGAGGGAGATGGTGGGTGACAGAGGGAGATGGTGGGTGACACAGGGAGAGGGAGGGTGATACAGGGAGAGGGAGAGAGGGTGACACAGGGAGAGGGTGGGTGACACAGGGAGAGGGTGACAGAGGGAGTTGGTGGGTGACACAGGGAGAGGGTGACAGAGGGAGATGGTGGGTGACACAGGGAGAGGGAGGGTGATACAGGGAGAGGGTGACACAGGGAGAGGGAGAGTGGGTGACACAGGGAGAGGGAGGGTGATACAGGGAGAGGGTGACACAGGGAGAGGGAGAGTGGGTGACACAGGGAGAGAGAGGGTGACACAGGGAGAGGGAGGGTGACACAGGGAGAGGGAGGGTGACACAGGGAGAGGGAGAGAGGGTGACACAGGGAGAGGGAGAGAGGGTGACACAGGGAGAGGGAGAGAGGGTGACACAGGGAGAGAGAGGGTGACACAGGGAGAGGGAGGGTGACACAGGGAGAGGGAGGGTGACACAGGGAGAGGGAGGGTGACACAGGGAGAGGGAGGGTGACACAGGAAGAGGGAGGGTGTCACAGGGAGAGGGAGGGTGTCACAGGGAGATGGAGGGTGACACAGGGAGAGGGAGGGTGACACAGGGAGAGGGAGGGTGACACAGGGAGAGGGAGGGTGACACAGGGAGAGGGAGAGAGGGTGACACACTCACACTCACTCACTCAGACAAACTCACAATCACACAATCACAGTCTGTCACTCACACACACAAACACTCACCCGTAAGGCAGGGGGTCGCACATGGCAGCGGGGGCCTCCGCACGGCAAGAGGGCCTCTGCAAGGGGCCGCGCCCCCTCCAGAGTGGGACGCCGACGCCGCAGTATTCACTGATAGATGTAGAAGGGCCGGTAGGGGATTTCCCCTGCTTAGAGCAGGGAGAGGCTCCGGTAGGGGATTCCCCTGCTTAGAGCAGGGAGAGGCTCCGGTAGAGTATTTCCCCAGCTTAGAGCAGGGAGAGGCACCGTTAGGGGATTTCCCCTGCTTAGAGCAGGGAGAGGCTCCGGTTAGGGTATTTCCCCTGCTTAGAGCAGGGAGAGGCACCGTTAGGGGATTTCCCCTGCTTAGAGCAGGGAGAGGCTCCGGTAGGGTATTTCCCCTGCTTAGAGCAGGGAGAGGCTCCGGTGAGGGGATTTCCCCTGCTTAGAGCAGGGAGAGGCTCTGGTGAGGGGATTTCCCCTGCTTAGAGCAGGGAGAGGCTCCGGTGAGGGGATTTCCCCTGCTTAGAGCAGGGAGAGGCTCTGGTGAGGGGATTTCCCCTGCTTAGAGCAGGGAGAGGCTCCGGTGAGGGGATTTCCCCTGCTTAGAGCAGGGAGAGGCTCGGGTTAGGGAATTTCCCCTGCTTAGAGCAGGGAGAAGAGCCAGTTAGAGGATTTTCCCTGCTAACAACTGAGCTGCCCATCAGGGGTTTCCTTAACAGCTGACAGATCGGCAGACTGTCCGTAGAGGCGGCACACCGACGCCGCGTGGGGTGAGGGGGGAGGTCACGGAGGCCGGGAGAGATTGGTGTGAGGGTGGGGGGGTGGCGGATGGCCCGATGCGAGGGGGGGGCAGATGGCCCGGTGCGAGGGGGGGGCGGGTGGCCCGGTGCGAGGGGGGGCGGATGGCCTGGTGCGAGGGGGGGGCGGGTGGCCCGGTGTGAGGGGGGGCAGGTGGCCCGATGCGAGGGGGGGGCGGATGGCCCGATGGGAGGGGTGACAGATGGCCCTGCAGGGGCCTGAGGCAGACAGGCATGGAAGCGGCTGGCTGCCGGAAGGGGGAGGAGTAGAAGCGCTGAGGAGGGAGGCCACTGCTCAGAGAGCCGGAGGCGGGGTAATCTCCCCCAACAACATGAACCCGCCTCCGGCTTTTTTTTTTTTTTTCTCCAGCGCGAGCGCGGGAAAAGCAGCAGCGCGAGCGCGGGAAATTTAAAAAAACACACGTGTGCTGCTTGGGCCAATATTTACTCGCCCGGGGGTTAAATCTACCCGCCCCGGGCGAGTAAATGTATATAATTGTCGAACACTGTATATATATATATATATATATTTATTTATTTTAGAGGTACAGTATATGAATAGGAGATATCCTGTCCATGTTAGGTGGGTGTAAAGTTGTGATCTAAGATCTCTTATGTAAAAATTATTTGTATGTGACAGCTGTTCAATTATTAGTAACACATGCTCATGTTAATTGAACAATTAGGCCAATTGTTGGGACGGTAAAAGATCCAGATCCTGGTGATCATTCTCCTTGATGAAGTAACACTGTCACGAAATGCGTATGATTGAACTTTGTTGGGTATTCAGTAAAGTGGAGACTTAACCAGCCCAGTAATGCCACAGTAATCCCACATGCCAATTGGAAATCCAGCGTTTCTCTTGTCACGGGAGACCAGGTAATTTACACCTTTTATACCGGGATCATATGATTGAGCAAAACAAGAAGGTAAAATAAATTGTAATATATTCCAGGAAAAGACATACACACAATGGATCACAATATGCAATAGAAAATACACTTACTGGGGATCTGGGCTAACGAACTAAACTTTACTAGTCCAAATGGCTACAAAATGAAGTCTGTATGAGCACTTTCCAATGACCGGGAGGTACTCACAAAAGTCCTGGAACTCAATTCGGCATGCAATAACCAGCCGCGACCGCTACATTCCGTTTTCAGAACTTGGCCCCTGAAAAGTGGGACATAAAAAAATGTCTTGCCTTGAAATCTCTGAAGCCGGCTCGCGTCTATTTCTCCCAGAGCATCTTTGAATTTGCCGCTGAGAATCTGAGGTCCTGATTGGCTGAGAGAGGGGAGATATTGCCGCTCGCCAAAATATCTACAGAAATATATATACATAGGTAAGGGGTGCATACAGGAAATGGATATACATGTCAGCACGGAGGAGGGTAAATAGATAACCCAAAAGAGATCCTATTTGCACTCCCTTATACTATAAAATGGTTGGGAAAAATTCAATCCCTGGGTGAAACACCCATACACCATTCAGTGAGAAGATATATAAAAACACTTTTATTCAACATATATGCAAAGACATCTACAAATATTAAAAGAAACAGGGAGTGGATTGAGCAGTATAATTCTGTATGGTGCACCATATGCACACAGTTAAACAACTGTCATACACTGGCGACACACTTTATTGCAGTGTGGCCAGTACCGCAAGCCGGGAGATTTCCCGGCTTGCAAGTGGCAGCCCCTCGGCGTGCCGCGCGTCTCCGATGCGCGGTCACGCGTCATCGGGTGCCTGCGCCCCCTGCACGCACGTCCAGGGCTCCCCGAGGGAGCCCTGGTGTCCCGCGATGTGGGGGACGGCGGCAGGGGGTTCCGGGGGACCCGGCGGACCCGGAGAGGAGAGGGGGAAGCCGCGATCGGCGGGCCTCTCCTCCGCTGCTTCGGCGCGTGCCCGGCACCCTCCGGCGCGCGCCAGGTAACTGCTGCGGCCGAGAACGGGCAAATGCTCGAATAAACTCGGCCGCAGCAGTACCTATTAATGAATCCTACAATATGCATAGATTGTAACAGTATGTACACAGACAGACATATTTAGTGTACTATCTTATATCACAAAAGCCCAAGCACAAACAGGACTTGTAACACGTTCACCATCAATATTATAACAGGACTTGACACATGATGTCCCTCCCTGAGGGGGTATGTGCTACAAAGTAGTAATGACAAGAGTGCCAGGATTCATAAATGTACAGAGGCACATTGGTACTGCTATCTCACATAGGGGATATGTCTGCTCTATTGGCTTCAATATCTAGTGATAGGCTCCCCCCACATGAAAATATGCTGTCCCGACACACAACCTTCTTAGTGAAGGTACAAAGTATCAAAGATACATCCGTTATGCTGTCAGCAGGACAGCTCTGCAATGTGAGCACTCGCAAAACACACTTGCAGGTAGGACACAGCAGTATACGACCTGGTATTCGTGGCCTCTGCTGCTCAGACACTTCTCCCTGCTCCGCGCTCACTGCTGACGTCACGGATGTGACGTCATCAACAACCGACGATCGTTTCAGCCTGATTGGCTGCAAGGTTTTTTACAGGTTTTGGAGTCCCATTCACAAACCACTATAGCCAATCAGCGCGTGGGAATTTCCCTGCCAGCCAATCACCAATTTGCCGGTATACTGAAGCCAGGTGGGCACCAATTTCAATTCTGCTAAGGGGCATGCGCCAACCTGGCACTTCTGCCTCTTGGCATATGGCGCCCCCTGCTGTCCAAGCTCCGCAAAGTCTGGGGCTGGCCAAATGGTGGCCGGATAGCCCTTTGTGCTATCAGATGGGGGTTGAGTGTAACTCCAGTACTCCGCCTGCCCCAACACCTGGCATCCCTGAGGCTTTCAAGTACGGGACCTGAGTAGACACAGTGGCACCAAGCCTGCTGGCCATCTGGTCTCTCAGGACTTGGAAATCCCACAGTTCATATACAGTGCATCAACCATATATACCTGTATTAAATGTACAATTTAATAAAATATGCTTTTACACTTTACTTGGCAAAAATAACTAAGTCTGTTCTGGTGCGAGGGATTGAATGAGAATTTTTACTTTATACTCACTAGCCTTATCCCGAATACTCTGTAAAAACCTGACCTGTTATTTCACCAAAACCTCTCAGCTTTGTAACTTAGCTGGAGTATCCCCTGAACCTCTATACTGGATAGAGGGCGACCTGGGCATATAACTGGCATCCCCCTTTATACTAGGGACCCCATGTATGTTGCAGGGATACATTAACCCCTTATGCCCCATTTACCTTTCTGGACTGTGCTGCAGCAGGAATGCTAGTGGCGAGACACAAGAACGTTTTCATGGTAGGAGTTTGACCGGAGCATGGGCTTCAATGTATCCGGGAATCTTACCTTATTCCCGGGTACATATTTGGTCCTGTAACTCGGGAACCCTGCTACCTAGCCACAATCTGTAAAGACTTTCTCCGTCAAACCAACCCTGAAACTCATAGCCTAGCAATTCCAGCTTGCTGGCACCCCTGGAAATGTAAAAACACAAAAAACCTCTAGTGTCACATACTTTACACAGTCGCAGTAATGCATATATGACAGCTGGGTCCAAGAGCCGACACTGTAGGACACCAAAACACGGATCAGGGGTAACCAAGTGGGCTTCACCTTTATTATTGAGCCTGGTTACCCCCTCACCATCACACTCCTACAGCAGGGGAGCGCAATCTTTTTCACCTGTGCCCACCTGCCGGCTGTCCTTTCCGTGCGCCCCCCTCCCTTCCTTTTCACCTTGGTTCCCGGCGTCTGGGCGTCATAACGTCAAGCTGCCATAGCAACGCGACGTCACTGTGGCGATAGAAGGGTTATTAATCAGGCCATTAATAAAGGCATTATACCCGGCTGATTAACCCTAAATAGCATTGGGACTGAAGGGGTTAACTGTATGTTCACCACACTGATATGTTTTCCCCTACACCCACCTTCTTGTCCCCATTTTGCCGTACATTCCATGGCTGCAGTAATAGGAATGTATACAAACTGTGCCATTGGTTTTTAGACACAAGAGGGAGCTGTGAGCGCTAAACCAAAAGCTAATTGAAAAACGTGGCTATGTATGGATGGCCACGTTGAAAGTATAGGTATCCATTTCTAGGCTTTCGACCTCGCAACCGCAAGGTTAATTGAGTAAGTGGTTTCTGTCAAAATGTATCCGCTACCTTGTTGGCTTCGTAACTTGAAAGAGGGAAAGTTAATTGACATGGGAATCGGGTTAAACCGCAAACCCACATCACAGACCGTTCAATTAAATAAGCTAACTCGCAAACGGAATAAGCTATCACTCTAATTTTTGGAGTGCAGGAAGGAATAAAGAAACCATACACACACATAAAAATTATACTAGTGGCACAAGCAGAACATATTGTTTTAATAAACTGTGTTATACTGTGGGTTTTAAATATACAGGCAGGAAACTTTTTTCTGTAAGCCCGGGAAAAATTCTTTAGCATGCAAATATGCTAAGGATGAATGAACTGAGGGTTTTTTCAATTCCGTACTTCAAGGGACCCCTGCAGAGAGGGCGCCTCAATGTCTATGAGAAGTTTGGAGTTGGCAAGCCTCAGCAATCCTAGGTGTTAGGATGGCCAGGATATTGTGAGTGCCAGATACCGGTGTAAAGAATGCGTACTTCACACTTGATGGCCAAACCCCAGACTCAGTGTCGCCAGGTATGGGGCTGACCCTGGTATGCTAAGGAGCTCAGGTGTGAAGTTGGCACATGCTCCATGCAAACCAGGAGCAGCCCCTGCCCTTTCTGCAAAGTACTAGCAAGTCGGGGATAGGTGAGGAAAATATTCCCACGGACAGGATTGGGTGCATATGTTAAGTATAGGACCCTGAACCCTATAAAAATGCCTGCCGCCCAGTCCCAGTCAGATTCACCTGATTTTAACCAAGTTCCAGCGTCTGCGGTTCCGGAGTGTGAGGGGTTAATAATATCGTAACCAAGGATCATCCCCCTCTTCTGGAATTCGTTAGAGCTAAGGGTTTCCGAACAAACCCTGTAAGGACTGAACAAACTTTTACCTGTTGGCGAAAATAGAGGGCTGGCCAGTTGCGCCACGAACTGCTACACGGATCATTGTGCGCACCCACTTGCATGCGTGCAGGGGTGACCAGACATTGTTTCATTTCAAGGACAATTGATTTCATTTCCCCATCCCAGTAAGTGTTTTATTGAGTGTATATTGTGAAGATTTGTGTGTCTGTCTGAAAAGAAATAAATTACAATTTATTTTACTCAACTGGTGTTCTCAGGGCAGAAACCCGTAGTAATTTGTGTATGTCTTGGTCTCCCGTGACAGTCACAACACCGCACTGTTATTTGACGCTGCGTTGCCATGGCGACGCTGTCACGCGAGACCAGATTTATCAACACATTTATACCAGGATCAAATGATTGAGCAAAACAAGGAGGTAAAATAAATTGTCATTTATTTCAGGAAAAGACAAACACAATGTAACACAATTTACACTAAAAATACACTTACTTTGGGAAATCTGGGGTAACACAAACTACCTTTCCAAGTTGTAGGGACTTATGACCAAGCTTATACTAGTAACCGTTGCAAAACAAACAGGAAACTAATCCAGGCAGCTTTTCCTTAAAGTAGCCTCTTCCTGCTGGAGACTTGTAACTGGACACTTAGCCTCAGACTCTTAGGCTAAGGCCCCGGTAACTCAGCTGCAACGCGCGCCCGCTAGATTGGCGGCGCGTGCAGCCTATTACCGGGTCTGCAGGGAGCTGCAGGAAGAGAGACCGGGGGGGGGCGTGTCGGGGGAGTGACGTCACCCGGCAGGTTCGCCCTCATTGGCTGAACCGCCGGGGGCGTGCCGTATCGCTCGACGCTGTCTTATACACTTTGGGACAGGCAGTCCCACAGCTTGTCCAACCCCCGGCATGGGAATTTTATCCCTGACCAATTACACACTTTGCCAGGTTTGTGAAAGGTGGCACCTATGGCTTCAGAAAAGAAATAGGGCATGTGCGCAGTTCGCCATCATGCTCACTTACTATTCTAAGCCCCCCGCAGGCTCAATGCCAGAAAGTCTGGGGCAGGTGACAACTGGTCAGGATAGCTTGCCTTCATCCCAGGATGCTAGCACTTAACTTAGCTATCCTGCCCATCTGGCTGCTCACACCTGTGGCACAAGTGTTACTTTGATCTATGGGACTTCCAGGAGACGACCTGGCACCAAAACCTGGGGTGGCCAGGAGTTCTCCTTTGATCCCGAGATGAAGACCCTGCCTTATGTTACATGTATAAAGTAAAACATATTTTCTTAAAACACTGCTGCTTAATAAAAAAAATATACATCTATACACACTTCTGTTAAAATACGTTACAGCCTTTTGGTGTATTGATAGAGTGTAAGCTAACCTGCTTCCTTTACACTAGCCTGTATCCCTTACACACTGCAAGGCAACACATGCGTAATACACGGGTCCAAGAGCTTACACTCTAAGACCTGAAAACACAGGTCAGGGGCAACCAAGTAGGCTTAACCTTTAATTAGTTACCCCTCACCATCACAGACGAGTCTCCAGATGCTGGCTGAACCCTGGTAAGGTTTACAGAGGACTTCGCCGCTTCCCCGGCACTTAATTTAAGTGACTCCGGGAAGCGCACGGGGCCTTTGTAAACCCGCACCCCCCCCACAGTTAATCTCGTACCCCCCAAGTTGCTCCGAGGTTGTTATATGGGAGCAGCAACAGGGCAGGATTTCTCCGTCTGATGGTGCAGCGCCTCCATCCCATGAGGATCCTGCTGAAAGCAGGATGGTCCTCACAGGCAATTCTCCTTCCCAATAATCACACAGCATGGTTGGTCCAATAGCAGGTTTATTGTACAAACAGCATGGCACATCTCCGTTCCCTTGAGCAGACCCCAGGGGCTTGAGGCGGCAAGAGTCCCTCCTAATCTCCTTTACCCTCTTGCAGGGAAAAGGGTATCACACCATACACTGCTCATCATAGCACATCCATAGAACACTTCAATTTGGTGGAGTGCCAGCTTTTATACCTGGGGGGAGGAAAGGGGGAAGGGCTTGTATCCCCACCCCTAACATGGCAGGTACTGACAGGCATCACAACATACACATGACCCAGTTGGTACCCTCCCCATGTTTGACAATTCAACTGCCGATTTAGGCCTGCCCCTGGATAAGGCAACATAGTGCTCATCCAGGCTGCAACTGCAGGCTAGGCCCCGCGCAGCAGTTTAACCCCAACACTGCCTGTTCCTATCAGGACTTATAGTGTTGAGGCCAGTAGAAGGCTATAGCCAGAGGCACTTAGCTTGATATTTTTTGTTATGTTTATGCACTTCATCACATAATTGATATAACATTAAAAAGTATATACAAGCGTTACAAATTACATTTGTGCAATACACATCTTAGTATACACATGTATCTTATACACTGATAATTTGTTGATAGGACAATTTTGTGAAGCGCCCTTTTTCTCAACTTTACAAACTGTACAACAGCAGCTTGTAGCTTTACTTTGACATATAGGTGGCAGTAATAATCATTCCCTGTGCAACAGGTTTTTGTTTAGTTTTTACCACAGTACTCACAATGTCAGTATAACTGTTCACATAGAAAAAAGGAGCACTCGCAATTTGAAGTCGAAATCGGTTGATCCTGCCACAGGTGCACGTCTGTCCTGACATCTGCTTGATAGAGTATACAATTCAAAAATAGAAATCCAACTCTTTCTTGTGAAGAAAGTTATTCACATTTATGTACATAATTACAAGCAACTCAAACGTGTCGGTCCCCAAATGGAGGATACCGGTGTGCTAAATATGCCCACTAGACTCCAAGGAAAACATGTAAGGGAGTGGGGGAGGAAACTGGAAAAGGAGTGGGGGAGGAAACTGGAAAAATTGCACCATCACTTGGAAGCACTATCGCGCTCTTGTTAACTATAGTAGCTATTGCTTTATACAGGCGTGCCATGCTCGCTATATGTGATCTACTCTCCAGCTGGTCATCAAATTTTGTCCACGGTGACGCTGTATTTTTCCTCATCGATATTTGAGCATAGTTGCTAGAATAATAGGTTACTCATATTTGCCAGTGAGCCGCTAGGACTTTAGAACAGTAGTATTATACAATGAGTATATATATTTTAATATACAGTTTATTTATGCTTAGTTACATATCTAGTATTGACGCTGCTCTTTGTTCCTTACTAAAGTAATAATCTCCGTAGAATAGGACGGCTGGTAGAGTTGAATGCCTGAGGAGAAGCCGAGGGACTTTAACCCAGCCAGGGCATTATTGGCAAGTAATGCCCTGTTCTAAGGGGATTATTACTATTATAGGCTTTTTTTTTTTTTTAAAGATACACATTTGTAGTGATATTGATCAGCATGATCGTCTACATTCTTATGCTTTTACTGCATGTGCTTATTAAAATGAAATTGTACATACACATAGCCCCTCTATATGCACACACTGCAGCTCCCCCCTCTTCACCCATAAAACACAACAAAACACTTCTCAACCCACTACACTCACAAAACACACACCAATAAAATAGTCTGCTGCCCCCCTCTAGACCCACAAAACACACAGCAGACACACACCAACAAAACACACAGCAGACAGACACACACACACACACACCTTTCTCCTCACTCTCCTGTGCGGAGCTCTCTGCAGGCAGGGTGGGGGAGGAGTCAGTGCCTTGCTGGTGCCTCCTGGCCAATCACCTCCCCTGTCTGAGAGCTGCTGTCACTGTGTGTATGAGAACTCAAAGCTGATTGGCTGAAAAATTTGGCAGGGTGCCAAGACCATTACTGAATGGATAATGCCCGGAATTTAACAGATATAGCCTATAATATGATTTAAATGTATTGTATTCAAGCGAGATATGCATAATTATGTATAGTCACAATAAGGCTTTTCTATGTCCATAAAAAAAAGTCATGGACCATACATAATATATGTTGAAAAACATACCTGTATTATACATATATGTTTTATCCAGATTAAGTTTAACAGCATACAACCAAGATGCATTTAATGAAATAACTGTGGATATATTAAAACATACTTTATTTCTCATCAATCATAAACAGAGCCACAACATGCGTTTCGAGACTGCTTTTACGCAGCACTAGTCAGGAAGGGCCCAATTTCGTCTGATGCACAATCATGCTTGCTTGTAACCTAAATGAAACAACCTGTTTAATACCAGATGCTGAATGCTAGACTTTCCTCCTGAAGAGCATAAGCATTAACTTATCAGAATGAAATAAAGAATATATTTTAATATAACCAGTGTTATTTTACATGTGCATCCTCCTGTATGCTGTTTCGTTTGAAATGCCACTGTTTTGTAGCTCAAGATGGCACCATTGTATAAAGCGAAAAGTGGCTTCTAATAATAATAAGAGCAAGTTGAACTCCATTTACCAGTATCAGGGCATACATTTCAAACTGGGACATGCAATGGCAATTGGTTGCTCTACATCATGGATCCCAAACTCAGTTCTCAAGGGCCATCAACAGGCCAGGTTTTATGGATGTCCCTGCTTCAGCACAGTAGGCTCAATCAGTGGCTCAGTCTTTGAGCCACTTGTGGTGAAGCAGGGATATCCATAAAAGCTGGCCTGTTGATGGCCCTTGAAGACGGAGTTTGAGATCCCTGCTCTACATAGTACAAGTCAAACAATTTCCATATTAAAGCAAATACATAACACAACACACAGTACTGTTCAAAAACATTAAAATAGTACTACGCGGCTCCCCTCCCCATCCAGGTGTCACTGTGGTCCTCGGGGGGCAAGGAGGGAGGACCGCGGAGGTTCAGCCTGGGGGCAATGAGATGCACGTGGGACGTCTGGCTCAAAAGCAAAGGGAAGTATGGCCTGTTAGCTTCCCCCTCTCAACTCACCCCGATCTTTGGAAACCCAAATTTTCCGCCTGGGTGTTCTCATAGACAATTTGACCAGTTTCAAGGTCTTAGCATTAGGCTGGTTACCGATCTGCTGAAGAAAGGAGAGACCCTGTCGTTCCAGGAACTCCGAGACAAATAGTGTCAAGATCTCCATCTGTTTAAGTTCCTGCAAATTAGACACTTCCTACTATCACTCTCCCAAAATTCCAAATTCCACACACTAACTAGATTTGAGTCCTTGTGTATCAAAGGCACCTACCAGAGGGGCCTAATTTCAGAGATCTATAGGGGGATGGATTCGGCATCTGACCCCCCGACCCACCGCTATATGAAAAAAATGGTCAGAGGACCTTAACCTAACAATAGATACGGAAGACTGGGAGGATATCTGCGAGTTGGCCGCTAAAACATCAATTTGTACAACAACAAAAGAGAACATCTACAAAATTCTATTCCAGTGGTACCTGACCCCGGCTAGGCTGAGCCAGATCTTCACCGGTACGCCTGACCTGTGCTGGAGGGATGTGGTTAAAAGGGGGACATGGCCCATATTTGGTGGTCATGTCCAGCGATCCAGAGGTTCTGGACCATGATCCAGACACTTCTTCGAGAGATCTCGGGACTCTTATTCCCCCTGGACCCCATGACCTTTGTGCTGAGCAAACACATTGATAACCTCCCCCCCCCCCCCCACTATCCAGGTTGGTCTCCTCCATTCTGACTCCAGCTAGATGCTCGGTCGCGGCGGCCTGGAAACAGACCAACGCCCCATCGAGAAGCACGGTAACCAGAAGGATAGACGCAGTAATGTCTATGGAGAAGCTTACAGCCATGCTATACAACAAAATGCCACAGTTCTGGAAGACTTGGGATCCCTGGCTAGACTAGCAAAACCCGGGACCGCACAAGGCTCAGGCTCCGCGGACGCCGGTAGGGGGAAGTGCCGGACACCTCCATGAAACCCCCAGAAATTACCACATAATATATATGTGTATAAGTGTCGATTGAAGTGCTACGGGGCTTGGCTAAATGTATACAACAGAAAACAAAGAAGCCCAAAAGCTACATCCAATATGACAAAAATATACAGTGAAATACAGTACCTATATATCTCCAAATCAGCTGAGACCAGCTGGACAAAGTTAATAAACGCACAGATACCCAGCCAGTTCTTTCATGCAGCTTATTGGGACAGATCCATGCGATCATTCTTCCTCTAACTATAGAGGTAAACAAGAATTTTAATCAGTTAGTGTTAGGACCTGCTAACGGCCATGCCTTGAAATGGCTTGCAGGCTTAAAATGCTTTGGACAAAGGGTTTACTAAATGACCCTTTTATCAAGCGATATATAGGTATTTCACTGTATATTTTTGTCATATTGGATGTAGCTTTGGGCTTCTTTGTTTTTTTGTTGTATAAATTCCAAGACAAGAAATATAAAATTCATTTTTTCTCTTCAGCCAATGTTAAAATAAAAGTTGTGTGGCCGTACAAATAAATAAATAAATAAATAAATACCTCCCATTCATGTTCCTTAACTCTCTATCGGACAAAAGGAGGCAGACACCTAATCATAAATTGTTCTATAAGAAACACTGTCTATACCACAGCAAATGTATATACACCAAACACAAAGCAAATGGGATTCCTTCAGGCTTTTTTTGAAAGCCTCTTCAAAGTTAGAGGGGGGAAAATGATTGTGTGTGGAGACTTCAATTTGGTTATACACCCTGCTTTGGATAGGTCCTGTGGCATCTGCTAAACAAGTGGTAACTTCAATAGAGCTATTTCTAAAAAAAAGTTTGACAAATTAATTAAAAACTCATCACTCAACGAGAAACCAATTGAGATTATACTTTTTTTCTACCCTCCTCTCTTAGCTCTGCCCATACAGGTTTAAAATCACATGGTCTAAACATGCCCCTATTTCAACCGTGATTTATGACTCACTATTGCTTAATTCTCGACCTCCCTGGAGGCTTAACACTTTGCAGGGATATGCATCTCATCTTACTAAATGTCTGGAATTGTATATATCTAAAAAACAATAGAGGTAAGCCTATTATTCCAACATTCTGGGGGGGAACACATGGCCGTAATGAGAGGCCCTCTCATGAGCCTCATCTTCCCTTAAACAAGGGGGAAAGAAAATTATTTCCTACAGGGAAAATTAACAAACTTAGAAAGAGAAAAAATGTGCTCCCCAACGTCTCAACTATCTAAAAAATAAAGTGTCACAAATTAGAAAAAAAATTGAATGCCTATTCTTTAGACAAAATAGAACAATCTATGAGGTGGACAAAGCTAAAATGTTATATGAAAGGAAATAAAGCTGACGAGGGTACTTGCAAACAAGCTGAAAGCCAGGATAACCAGCAATAGAACCATATCCATTCAAAACTCTTCAGGGTCAATAACCTATAATCCAAAGAAAATAGATGATACCTTTTAGACACTTCTACTCTAATCTATATCATTTGAACTCGGATAAAGGGAAAAATGCAATCCAGAGAAGCAGAAATAGACTCATTCTTAACCAACACTCCTCTTCCACAAATAGATCGTAGTAAAACGGAGAACCTACTGTAAATTCCCCTAATCGATCTAGAGCAGGTCACCTCCGCTATTAAGGAACTTAAATTATCTACATTTCTGGGACCTGATGTGTTTAGTAAGAAGCACTACAAAACTTTTAGCGAATTGTTAGCCCCTCATCTAGCCAACCTATTTAATGGATGCATCAAGCAGGCTCAATTCCCAGCAGAATCCCTTTGGGCCACTATTGTAACAATTCCAAAAGAGGGTAAGGACCACTCACTTTTTCCAATTTTAAGCCGATTTCTTTAATCAATACAGATGCAAAATGATATACCAAAATGCTCGCTACCCGACTAGCTGCAATTTTCCCACAACTAATTCACCCAGACCAAGTGGGATTTGTACCTATCAAGGCAAGCACTGGACAATACCAGAAGGGAAATTGATCATATACAGTACATACGTTGCCACAATATTCCCTTAGTTCTTCTTTCACTTGATGCCGAGGAAGCTTTTGATCGATTAAATTGGCCTTACATGTTCTGGACACCGGGTCTGGGTGACCCTTTCCTTAATGCAGCATCAACCCCCAGCCAGAGTAAATGCTGCAGCCTTCTTTCTGACCCTTTCTCCCTATCCAATGGGACAAAACTGGGATGCCAACTTTCCCCTATGATCTTTGCCTTGGCAATGGACCCCTTGCAATAAAGATTAGAAACTGTGCTGACATCTCTGGAATTACAGGATCTTTAGACTACAAAACAAGCCTATTTGCAGATCTCCTCACTCTTACCAACCACCTAATGTCTTTACCAAATTTGGAAACTCTTAAAATGTGCCTCTCCTCACTGATTCAAACGAGTGGTGCAGCGTTTTTTGGCCTGTTGCCAGTGTTTCTCTTGATATTGCTTATCTTCAGCATTTT
>NC_134483.1:68344796-68374796 GCF_040206685.1 Ascaphus truei
AATAGTTGGTAGGAGTGACTGTGGGACAGTAGCTATGAGTGCAGGCTATTGGGATGCTTCATTTCAGAGGCGTGTTTTAAGGTTGGTCGTATTAAATTAGATGGGTTGCCACCATTAGCAGGGAAAAAGGTGGCAGGGAGGTGTGGGCGAGAGCAGGTGTTTATACATGAAATGTTCCCTTTAGGTGTCCATGCTCGAGGGAAGGTGGAGAAGTAGGCCCCATGTTATATATCTGGTAGAAATATCCAATCATTTCCCAAATATTCCCAATGGTCCTCTTAAATTTAAATATGGATATGCCATACATAACGAAAAATGGTAACATATTAATCTCATTCTCATGGCTATCAAATGTTCCATAGCAAGTTGCCCTGCATGAATTTATGAAGGATAGATCATGCCAAACTAACCTTATTTGTTTCTTTGAGGAGGTAAGCAGGAATTTAGACCAGGGTAATGCAGTTGATGTGGTCTACTTAGATTTTGCAAAGGCTTTTGATACGGTTTCACACAAGAGGTTGGTGCACACAATAAAGAAAATTGGACTCAGTAGTAATATATGCACCTGGATTGAAAACTCGTTAAAGGACAGACAACAGAGGGTTGTCATAAATGGAACTTTTTCAGGTTGGGCTAAAGTCGTGAGTGGAGTACCTCAGGGATCGGTACTGGGACCCCTGCTTTTTAACTTGTTTATTAATGACCTTGAGATTGGCATCGAGAGGAAAATTTCCACCTTTGCTGATGATACTAAATTGTGTAAGGTAGTAGAATCAGAGCAGGATGTAATTTCTCTTCAGAAGGACTTGGAGAGACTGGAAACGTGGGCAGGTAAATGGCAGATGAGGTTTAATACAGATAAATGTAAGGTCATGCATTTGGGATGCAAAAATAAAAAGGCGACTTACAAATTAAATGGGGATAAATTGGGGGAATCCTTGATGGAGAAGGATTTAGGAGTACTTGTAGACAGCAGGCTTAGCAATAGTGCCAAAAGTCAGTAGCTGCAAAGGCAAACAAGATCTTATCTTGCATTAAACGGGCAATGAATGGAAGGGAAGTAAACATAATTATGCCCGTTTAAAAGCATTAGTAAGACCAAACCTTGAATATCGAGTACAATTTTGGGCACCAATCCTAAGAAAATACATTATGGAACTAGAGAGAGTGCAGAGAAGATTAACCAAATTAATAAAGAGGATGGACAATCTAACTTATGAGGAGAGGCTAGCTAAATTAGATTTATTTACATTAGAAAAGAGGCGTCTGAGGAGATATGATAACTATATACAAATATATTCAGGGATAATACAAGGAGCTTTCAAAAGAACTATTCATCCCACGGGCAGCACTAAGGACTCGGGGCTATCCCTTAAAGTTGGAGGAAAGGAGATTTCACCAGCAACAAAGGAAAGGTTTCTTTACAGTAAGGGCAGTTAAAATGTGGAATTCATTACCCATGGAGACTGTGATGGCAGATACAATAGATTTGTTCAAAAAAAGGTTGGACATCTTTTTAGAAAGGAAAGGTATACAGGGATATACCAAATAAGTATACATGGGAAGGATGTTGATCCAGGGATTAATCCGATTGCCAATTCTTGGAGTCAGGAAGGAATTTATTTTTCCCCTTATGAGATATCATTGGATGATATGACTCTGGGGGTTTTTGTTTGGCTTCCCCTGAATCAATAATCTAAATTTAGCATAGGGTGAACTTGATGGACGTACGTCTTTTTTCAACCTCATCTGCTATGTAACTATATAAGTTACTGGAAGCAGAAGAAACCCCAACAAAAGAAGATGATCATAAATAGAATTATCAGTGTCATTCTAATGGAAAAGCGCTATAGTTATCTCTCATGTACACGATGGCTTCTGTGAAATCTGGACCACTTGGACTAATTCTACCCACCAATAATCATCTATGAACAAAACACTACTACATTCTTTTCCCCTTTGACTTGCAGAATGTATAAATTTAACTTGGTGGATCCTGCTACTTGAACATGTACTTTCTAGAAGACAGTATAACTAGATTAATTGACTGTAGTGTGTTAAACGTACTATTGTACCCTCCCACTAACCACTCCTTTGGTTTTTTTTTTCTATACCCCATCCCTATATCTTCAACATTGTTCAAGACAAACTTGTCAAAAAAAAAAGTATTAAAAAAAAAACTACAAGACAGTAGATCAACAATAAAATAAACAATGCCCTAATAGAGTTGAGAACTTTTACATGAAATTGCACGAGAACACGTATAACAGGGCAAAATTCAGCAGAGGAGTGAGAAGAAAATGCTTCCAGAAGTTACAAAGGCAATAAAATCCATGAAGAATTTGAAGGCCCCCAAAGGAAGATGCAATTACAACTGATAAATTGAAAGAAGCTGAGAAAGTGGTAGCGAAAATCCTTGCAAAACTTTTTAAATGATTCTTTAACAAAAAGGAAAATTCCAGAACAATGCCATATTTATCCTCAGCCACAAGAATTGAGACAAAGACCAAGAACTAGAGACTCTTAGTTACTTCCAATCACTTACAAGATTTGTATGAAGATACTCGCTAATCCGCTGCAATGAGTCCTGGACTTGGCCCAGCCTAGAGAATAAGTGGGATTTCACAGAAGTTACAACACAATGAACCACATCCAAGTCGGGCAAGAAGTTATTTTCCAAATTAATGAATAATCTGGCCTGTGAGCACGGAGCTGTATGAGTGAATTGCACTGTGGTCAAGTGCACTTGGATTAAGTGTGGAGTTATAACCAGAAGTTGAAACAAGGAAGGTGGGAAAAAAGGTACAGATGTGTCCAGACACTGTTCTCAGTGTCGTGTTCACTGGAGCACACTGCGGCCACATGTGATCACGGCCACGAAAACAGTAAGCAGCCAGGGAGAATTAACTCTGTGGGCATCAAAGTGTTTATCTTCCCGGGCCATCAGACGGCCAGTCTCGAAGAGCTGCACAGAGAGAGAGTAGAGAAACAGTCGCTCTCCATCTTCCTGAGCAGCTCTGCAGGTACGTGAGGCAGCCAACTGTCAGGTCTGTCCAGCTCCTTGATAATAATAATAGCATGTTCTTGTATAGCGCTGCTAGTTTTACATAGCGCTTTACAGAGACATTTTGCAGGCACAGGCTCTGCCCCGTAGAGCTTACAATCTATTTTTTGGTGCCTGAGGCACAGAGAGATAAAGTGATTTGCCCAAGGTCACAAGGAGTCGACAAGGTTCCTCTGCGTCAAATTCTCAGTGCCAGTCAGTGTCGTTTACGCACTGAGCCACTCACTCTCCTCTATATATGGGTTTCTACGTCATGAGAGGGGACACTAAAGAGCCATATTTGTTCATCCACATCATCATGGGGATTTAACATTTAAATAGTAGTATTCCCCATCACGATGTAGATATTGATATTCAGTTATCTACATCAGGGGTGCACAAACTTTTGTGTCTGCATCCCCCTGCCTGCTCTCCCCCCTTACTCGCGCCCCACCCGAATACCTTATCTCCAGCGTCACCTGATGTCATGCGTCACGTGACGTCGTGTTACCGTGACTCCACGTTGCCATGGTGACACATCACCTTAGACAAGGTAATGGATATTCAGAGGCCTCGCACGCTCCTCCAGCAATTAAATGTTGAGGGTTAGAGTGCAGGGCCTCTGTAAGCGCCGTTATTAACTTACTGGCTAACCGCGAAAGTAATGAAGGGGTTAACCCATCCCACCTCCCTTCTCTCGCCCTGGGAGGCCTAACTACCCTCCCTGTGGAAAGTACCTTGTTCACCCACCCCAAACCCCCCTAGACCAGGGGTCTCCAAACCAGTCCTCAAGAGCCGCACACAGCCAGCTTTTATGGATATCCCTGTTTCAGCACAGGTGGCTGAATCAGTGGCCCAGTCAAGCACTGAGGCACTGATTGAGCCACCTGGACTGAAACAGGATAAAAGCTGGCCTGTGTGCGGCTCTTGAGGCCTGGTTTGGAGACCCCTGCCCTAGACTAATGGCCAATATCCCCATTAGAAAAAAAAAGGAAAGAAATGGGGAAAAAACTATAAGGGGAAAAAACTATAAGGGAAAAAAGACTGTGCAGCCAGCACAAGGAAACTGTATCCGTAGAAAAATACACCAAAAAGGAGGGTAGAACAGATCGCCCCAACTTCAGAAGTAGAACACTACTTACATGAATGCTTGCAAAAATGTTTCTAATTTATTAACAGGAACAATTCAGGGACATCAGTAACGTTTCAGGTCCAACATGGAGCCATCATCAGGTAACATTAACAGGTACACGAACACACAGCAAGTTTTTGCGCAAAAAAACCCAGAAGTAATTATTGTGACACAAGGACAGCAATAAGATATTGCTTATAGTGATACTATGCCGATAGTGTACATCGGCATTGCCCCAAAGGCAGACAGACTTTTTTTTTTTTTAAAGAGCTTGTTGAGTTTTATATTTATGTTCGCTTAACCTCTCCATAGAGAGGGAAAATTGTCTTGCCAACACATGTTGGCCACAAGGGCATCAAAGCAAGTAAATAACAAAAAGACGTATCGTATGTATAGGGTTAACATATAAGGGTTAACATTTGCTTTTACTTTGTCAACCCCACCCACTGGAATGTTAATGTGCCAAGAAGACAAAGAACTTTGTGTTCACAGCTGCATTGAATCTCAACACCCCCAGTGTACATCTGCGTTGCCCCAAAAGGCGGATAGCCTTTGGCGCAGCTAAAGGGTGTGAGCCATTTTGCTACGGTTCGCTGATGTTAAAGCTGCTCTATTGCAATCTGAAACTCACCAGCTCCTTTATCCCTTGTACCCAATTTTCCAACTGACCTTATAGCACTCTACCAGTTAAGGGATGCCTTGTGGAAAAGCTACAAAGTAACTGGCACTACCAAGGATCTCAATCACTATAGATGCCTGCGGAACATGTGCACAAGGCAAACAAGGCATGCAAAAGCACAATATTACTCTGACAATCTCCTCCAGAATACATCAAACCCAGCTAACTTCTGGAAGGTTATCAACAATATATTCCAGCCTTCTAACCATCAACAACCAAGTAATATCACTAAGGGGGATATTACTCTGACAAACCCCAGTGACATTGCAAATGCATTCAATGATTACTTTGTGGGGTGTGCTACTAACTTATCAGCGAAACGCAACCCAAACCACAAACATGAATCTCATCCTGGGAGTACCCATATAACCCCACCCCCTACCAACACTGCCCACAATTTTCAATTTGTCCCAGTATCCGAAGAGGAGATTACACAAGCGCTCCTCAAATTAAATCTAAGCAAACCACTGTGGACCTGACTTACTACAATCTAATTTCCTAAGACTTGGTGCCCAGCCATTGACAAACCAATTGCTTCCATAGTCCACTCTATCCTGTCTGCAGGCCATATCTGTTTAGAACTAATCACTAGATGGCGCTCTAACACTTCCCAGATAAATAGTGCTCAGTCTAAATATAACAAAGGATGAAATTCTAATACCTTAATATTATTCCACCACTCAGTGCAAATAGTGAATGTAATAAGTGAAATGTAAACACAATAAAGGCAAACCATATAACTCTCAACCCTGTCACTTAGACTGTTTCAAAAGTCTAGACGTATAGAGCTATTTCAAACTCCAGGGGAGCGGAGATGAATACCAAAAAAGAAAATAAATAAATAAATATAGTGTGATATGTAAATACAGTCCATATAATTAAAAAGGGGGCTCCTAAATTCCTACAGCACTCACACTGAGCAGAAATTAGGAGCAATGTGCCAGCCTGTGACTATTAAACGTCTCGGATCTGGATGGTGCAGGTAATCAATATTCAGCAGTCTCGGACAGACTCCTGAGGAAGACGTCATCACGTACGTCGAAACGCGTTGAGCGTGGCTTTGAGGCGGTGCTTCGAGGAGGAGAAAGAGTCAGAGGCATTCGGAGGTGTGTTCCTGTCTCAAGCGGTGACCGGAGGCAACGCCGAGGACCCGGAAGACATTGCCGGCGTGTCTTCCGGGTCCTCGACGTCTTCCTCAGGAGTCTGAGCACTTATCATCTGAGATCAGATTCCAAAAGACTGTTCATGGTCCCAAAGCTCAACAAAGTATCCAGCCGCTCCTTCTCTTACCGTGCACCACAAAACTGGAACAGTCTACCGGAGACTCTCACATCCACCACCAGTTTAAGTTCTTTCAAAACTAAGGCTGTCTCACATTTTAATCTGGTCTGTAACTGTTACATAAGCCTATAATATACATCTTCCCTTACTGTGTATGCAATGTCTTGTATATGAAGTATACCCTATTCACTTATGTAACTGTATTTGTAACCATGTATTATTTGTCTTAACTCTATGCCCAGGATATACTTGAAAACGAGAGGTAACTCTCAATGTATTACTTCCTGGTAAAACATTTTAAAAAAAAATATATATATATATATATATATAATATAAAGGTGACTAATTAATAACCAAATTAGAGAAATAATATACAGTAGTAAAAAAACCTTAGAGCAGACCTTCGGTACTGCAGAAGTGAGAAGTAATACAATGGACTGAAACGGGAAATAGCAGAGCTGTAACGCAGCATGACACAGAGCGCAAACCCACCCCAGATGATCAGAAGGCTGCCTCAATGGAACGCAGCATGACAGAGCACACCAGCACTCAGCCAGACGGGACCAAGAGAGCCTGAACAAGTAAAAAAATTGCTACATATTCGACACACTAAAAAAAAAACACAATCAATAAAAAGAATGTGTACAATAAACTTACTAAGTGACAAAACAAAAAATGTTCCTAGATGGAACAAAGTCTACCTAAGTCTTAGAACATATTAGAGAGAATGCCAACAAATAACCAATGGCCATACTTATCACAATAATAGAAACATTATAAAATCACAAAAAAAATATAAGAAAAACATTAAGTATGAAAAGGGAGAAACAAAAGCTACCAGAGATATGTTTAAACCACTAGAGGAAAACACATCACTCAAGAAGGGGCGGGTCTTAAAGAAAATAGTTCCGATCCAGTCTCTCATTCATCCCTGTCGGGTCAACCGGATATAATATATATATTCTACCTGCTCTATTTTTGGAGCAAACATTCCCCTCTATTGCCACCTCTCGACAGGGTCCACAATAAATAATTTAACTTTTTAACTATCTGCACAGCCTGAAAAAAAAAAAGTCTTGCAACGGAGACATCAAAAAAGGGGGAACCTCAGTTTTTTTTTTTTTAAGAGCGTAGAGTTTTATATTTATGTTTGCTTAATATCTCCTTAAGAGGAAAAATTGTCTTGCCAACACCTGTTGCACACAAGGGCATCAAAGCAAGTACATAACAAAAGATGCATCACATGTATAGATCCATTTATTTTAACATTTCTACCAGATCTCGGATGATAAAAAAAATCGGAACGGGGGGGATCGGAGCAGGGGGGGAATCGGAAGGGGGATCGGAGCAGAGGGGGGAAATCGGAACGGGGGGTGAATGGAATGGGGAGATCGGAGAGCGGGGGGGGGGGGAAATCGGATTGGCTGCTGGGATCCAATCCGTGATTGGTTCCCTTGCATGCCACGTGACGCGGCACTCACCGAAACCACAAGCTCCTTGTAGCTCCGGCTGGCTGACGCGTAACAGCACGCAGTCAGCCACGCCGGAAGGAGCCAGCGGGGACATTAAGAACACAGGCAAGCAGCTGGTGGTCCGCGGCTGCGCGCGCCGCCGGCCGCAGCGGGACCAAAGCCTTAGTGACTGAATTACAGTGTACAGTGCAAGCATGGGAAGGTCCCACACTTCCGAGCTGCTAGATACTTCTGTGGCTCTGAAGGTGTCCAGGAATCCACACGTACCAAGGAATCGCGTAAGTGGTTTTCACGCGTAAATGATGAGGATGATTCTTAGGCTGAGGCCCGACTGCACGTGTCCACACGGCTGCCTAGCTTGCCGGTGGCGCGTGCAACTCACTACACCGCGATTTGCGGTCTGCAGTGAACTGTGATGCGCGCTGGGGGGCGTTGCCAAATGGGTCGGGTGGGCGGGGGCAATGACGAGGGGGGGCGGGGGCAATGACGAGGGGGGGGCGCGGCCATGTGTGTACAGAGCGAGAACATGATCCCATGTCACAATACATGTATGCTTCTATGCACAATTATTACGTGCCCCGTCCGTCCGAGCTATGCACGGGAGGGAGGGGGAAGAGGAAGGGAGAGCCATACATGGCTGCCTCACAGACTTCCCTCTCAACCTGCCTCCCTCCCGTAGCTCCTTCCTCCTCCACTCCTTGGCTGACTCGTGCACCACATGACGTGGCAGCGCTTCTGATCACCAGACGCATCACAGCACACAGTCAGCCACGTCGGACGGAGCCAGAGGGGACCTCCAGACTGGAGGAAAGGGGGCCACACGTCCTTAGCCTTAGAGATGTTATTTAGCCTCATTTGTTCTAGTAAGCTATTTATGATACAAATTTGAGGCTGTAGTATGTGTGAATAGAAATCCTACTTGTATCTAACAATAAAATAGATCTTTGTAAAGCGTACATTTTTTTGTACATGCTTGACTAAAATATTTTCAGGATAGTCTCAACTCGCAAATTTCCCCGCCATCTCGAAGAGGCACGTATTGACTTTCCTAGGATTACTGACACTTCTCTTAACGCGTATAAATTGGCTAACGGGAAGGTTATGCACCAATCCCGGCGGATGGAAACTATTGTACCTCGCTGCTGTCTCTGAATTGTTCATGTTGATTGGTAATCTTTTTGCAAGCAATCCAGTAAGTAATGTTCTACTTCTGGTGTTGGAGAAGACTGTTATACCCTCCTTTGGTGTATTATTCCAGGTGTGCACAAATAGAGGGCGGGAGATTTTGCTGGGGGGGCGCGGGTGGTTGCAGAGGCCCTGCGCTCTTCCCCCAGGCATTTAAGTCAAATGACGCCGCGGGGCCATGTGACGTGACACGCATCAAATGATGCCACGGGTCACGGGACCCCACAGCGTCATTTGACACGGATACATAGTGGGGGGGGGAGCACAAAGCCAGGGAAGGGAAGACAGAGGGGCGCAGCTTAAAAAGTTTGCGCTCCCCTGTATTATTCTACTGATACAATATCTCTTTTAGTGAACTATGACTAATCGTGATTTGGGGAATTAAACCAAACAAAATAACGTACTGTATAATAAAATTAAAAAAAAATTAAAAACAGCACCACATAAAACATAAAAAATAAATGTAAACAATATTAAAATAATTACCTGAGAGGGACAAGCAAGAGGAAATTGACAAGACAGAACAGATAGGAATGGGAAACGGCTATGGGTCATGGAGATGGGTTGGGTTGTTCAGGCAAGCAGGGATGCTTAACAAAACTAAATGTTTATTTTGAGAATAATTACTTGCATACAAAAATAGTAAGAATGGCGATGACGACGTTCCAAATAAATTATGGTATTCTTAAGGATGGTTGCCCATAGTAGCTTTCTATTGGTATCTTGATGTTAAATCCTCATCTCTCCCATCTCCAAATATTAACACGCCTCTCTCTCTCCTCTTGCTACTGTACATCATGGTGATATTAAGATGTGCTTCTATCCCAGTCAGCCATCTTAACTTCCAGTATTGTCCTAACATGGTATTTACATACAGTATGTTATACCACTGATGTTCGCAATATCTCCTTGTGAACATATAAGGAACGCAAACATCTTGTGTGAAATGATTACCTAACATATCATCAATTGTTAATGGCAACGGTCTGTCTCTCGCTGTCCTTTCCCCCAACATCTCAAAACAGCCATATGACTCTTCCCTCAGCTAAGACCTACAGTTGTCAATAATTACTCAGTGTTAACCTAAACAAGGGAGTTCAAGGAACTTAAAACCATAATATGACCTCTTTGTGAATTCTGGTTGTTAGAATAGGTTAACCACACCTCTTTTACGTAAAATACTTCACATGTAACTGAATCTAGGAAGATTTTACATTACAAGTTCTAAAATGACCTTCAAACTCATTCCAATGTTTAAACATATTCCTTATTTTTGCAAGACATCTTTTCAACATTTGTCCTGTAGTCATTCATTCATATGCTTGAATTTTTAGAGGAAATGGCCATTTCTTACGGACATTTAATATTCAAGGACTCCATTTCCACAGACTCAGTACCCTAAGATTGGCGTCAAGCAGACATTGAGCCTATATTTAAAAAGGGAGCTAGATCACAACTGTGGAATTCGTTATTTATTTATAAAATGTTTTACCAGGACGTAATACATTGAGAGTTACCTCTCGTTTTCACGTATGTCCTGGGCACAGAGTTATGATGACAAATACATGGTAACCAATACATAGTTACATTAAGTGAGCATGGTTATACATTATATACTGTACAAGACATTGCATGCAGTAAGAGATAATATATGTCATAGGCATAACAATTACAGACCAGATTAAAATGAGACACAGCTTTTGTTTTTAAAGAACTTAGACTAGTGGTGGCTGTGAGAGTCTCCGGTAGATTGTTCCAGTTGTGAAGTGCACAGTAAGAGAAGGAGGAGCAGCCAGACACTTTGTTGAACCTTGGGACCATGAACAGTCTTTTGGAGTCAGATTTCAGATAAGTGCCGCATGTGGTAGGGGTGAGGAGCTTGTTCAGATAGGTGGGTAGCTTTCCCAGAAAGTATTTAAAGGCAAGACAGGAAAGATTTATTTTGAGCCTAGACTCAAGTGATGGCCAATCTAGTTCTTTGAGCATTTCGCAGTGATGTTTGTTGTAGTTGTAGTTGCATTTGAGGACAATATGGCATATTTAATTGTAGAGGATTTCAGGTTTGCCAAGGTGGGTTCAGGATACCGAGCCATATACTATTTCCCCATAGTCTATAATTGGCATTAGCTTCTGCTGTGCAATACGCTTTCTGACCAGCAGACATAGGGAGGATTTGTTCCTATACAGTACACCTAGTTTGGCATAGGTTAGGGATGTCAGGATATCAATGTGCAACTCAAATGTTAAATGGGAGTCAAACCATATGCCCAGGTATGTAAAACTAGTAACAGGGGCTAGGGTGGTATTAGCGTTGGTTCTGATCTTTCAATGGAAGCTTTAAAAATTTAGCCTTGGTCCCAAATACCATTGTTACAGTCTTGTCAGTGTTTAAAAACTGTTTGTTTTGGGAAATCCAATTTTCAAGTCTCAAAATGTCAGATTGAAGCACGTGTCCAAGGTCGGAGAGGCAAGGGCTGTGTGCATATAACATTGTGTTTATCTGCATACATGTGTATTGAAGTTCCCTTACAAGCTTAAGGAAGATCATTAATGAACACTGAGAAGAGTAGGGACCCCAGAACAGAGCCTTGCAAGACGCGCAGGTGGTATCCAAGGGGTTGGAGTTAGAACCTGATAGACATATTGGGATCTACTTGATTGGTAGGAATTAAATCATTTTAAAGCATGCTTCCCTATTACAGAGCACTGGAGTTTGTTTCGCAAAATAACATGATCAACAGTATCAAAAGTCTTTGCAAAATCTAGGAATATCGTACAAGTAAATTGTCCCAGTTCCATTCCACACTGGATCTCATTGCAAAGTTTTAGGAGGGTAGTTATTGTGGAGTGTTTGGGGCAAAGGGCAGATTGGAATTGGCTAGGGAGATTTGCCTTGGTATAGTAATCACTTAACTGGGAGTGAACACATTTTCCATGACTTTGGATAGAATTGGGAGAAGAGAGATTGGCCTTAAGTTTGAGAGTGTTTTTGTCCCCACTTTTGAAGATTGAAACAACTCTGGCAGATTTCCAGGTCTTAGGAATATGGCCTGCAGACAGAATAGAGTTGACTAGGGAAGCAAGCAGTTTGGCAATATCTGGGGCACCAAGTCGTAGGCACTTATATTGCAGTAAGTCAGCTGCAGGGTCTCACACACTGTGTCTGTGGCCTGGTCCCAGACCGCAGGTCACACGTGGCCGTCCGGTCACCAGTACAACAGCCCTAATATGCTATAAGGGGAAGCATCCCTATCTTAGGCCTTCCCTGCAATACTCCGCTGGAGTGACTCAGGGCCTAGCTGGGGTCTAAGGGGCAAGCCTAGGCCTAGTCCAGCGAAGCACTGCTCCCTGGACACTACCTACTCCGTTGCCTCCTCAGTCAGGACTGCCTCGTGGTCTCTTTTCATGCCAAACGTCTCTATCTTCCTCCTAGAGGATTCTGGGATGGTTCTCTCGCAGTATGCTATGCGGAGCAACCTAAAATGGCCACCGCAACTCTACATACACTGCACATGCGCAACACGTACTGTGCATGCGCGATAACTAAGATGGCCGCCCCCACACTCCCAGTCCGGCACGGAGCTCCGACCCACCCGGCAGCTTCCCTCTCTGCACCGGAGGTAAGAAGGGGGCTCGGCTACATTAAAAAAAAATTTAGACCTGTAAGCCTGACATCAATAGTGCGGAAGCTACTTGAAGGTTTAATACAGGATAATATTCAGGAATACGTAACGGATATCAAAATCAGAACACTTGCCAAAGAAAGAATGAATGTGAATCCATATTAATCTCAGCAAGACTAAAAAAAGGTCAATGAATTGTGTCAACTCTACAAAAATAAATATAAATGCAATGGAACTAAAACGTAAGAGACAATAGCTACCTTGGCCATAAAGTAACAATGGATGGGAACCTTTTGAATGAAATCAAAAGGAGAATGAAGATGGCAGGAAGCACATTTTGAAGAAATCTTCAAATATGCATCAAAATTCAAGTATTTGACCAGTGTATCCTGCCTATGCTCACGTATTGATGTAAAACTTGGACCCTAAATACGAAGATTCAGACAACACAAAGAAGTATGGAGAGATGTATACTTAGTATTACCCAAAGAGACAGGAAAAATAATGAATGGGCTCAAACCCAAACCAAAGTCTTTGACATCACACAGGTTAAGAAATTAAAATGGCAGTAGGTCAGACATATCACAAGAAGAAATTACCACCGCTGTACAGGGAAGGTATTCGGCTGGATATTAAAAGACTGACGACAACCATAAGTAAGATAGGAGGATGGAATCAGAAAAATTGTTGGAGCAAAGTGGAGAAAAGAGGCTTTCGACTGCAGAACATGGAAGATCATTGGAGAGGCCTTCATTCAGCAATAGATCAACATTGTCTTAAGAGGAGACAGATACACACACACACATAAAAGAACGAGATAAGTGCACTAGGCAACGGTGAGTATCGTAGGCAGTACAGCGAGTTACAATGGTCCATGATGGAACCGCAGAAAGGATCGCATAAACCACTTCCCTGGAACAACCGTTAGACCATCTGTCCGCCAAAAGTGACAGCTAACATCCACGCGTTGCAGAGTAATGACGTACGTATAACGTAGTCTCACAAATTGTATCGAAGTGTAGCCATGCCTGGTTTTGGCTACCAGTTTGCCCTCCCTGACATGCAAGCCCTGGTAACAGTGCAGTGTCACGCCTGTATGCCCGCAGACCAAGCTAGACCCCAGTACTGAGGTGGGAACGGTATGATACCACACACCCACAGCAGTGGGAGCAAGCCCGGAGTGTGGTATAGCGTTGCTGGGCCTGTTGAAAGAGTTGTTAGCATATACTTGCAACGCTTGGGAGTGTCCGTGAGAATAGTCGTGTCCGTTTGCCAATGTTCAGGGGATCCAGAGAGTAGAGTCGTCAGAGAGCAAGCCAGGTCCTAGGAAGCCAGAGGTCAGCGAAGTCGTATGCGTAGCAGGGTTCAAGGGGTTACCAGAGAGCAGAGTAGTCCAGGGAGAGCCGGGGTCAAAAGCCAGGGAAATCCAAAGTAACACAGGAGCAGGTATTCACAGGAGCACAGAGGGAGCACAGCATAGGACAGGTAACATACAGGGAAACAGGAACTATGCAGAGCGAGGAAGAGGTGGACAGACAGGGATTATAAAGGGAGGTGCCCCAATGGTAGAGAGGGGAGGAGTAGAGAGAGAAGTGGGAGAAGCAAGAGATAGGTCAGAGAGAGAAGAGGAGGAGACAGAAGAGGCAGTCATGGGAATGGCCTGATCAGCTTGGGAGGCGGAGACAGGGAAATCCTGATAAGGAGAGTCTGTGCGTGCGGCCCCTGTAAGCTGGGGATGCGCGCGCACAGACTGCAACACAGGTGCGGCCCGCACGGAGCAGGGAAAGGCAGCAGGAGGGGGACGGAGCCAAGCAGAGAGAAACGTGGGCGAGGCCTGTGCCCGTGCGATAGCCCGCAAGGGCAGAGAGGAGCATGCACACGCGCACACCGGACGCGCCACAAGGAGCGCAGAATGCCACGCTGCGGGCACCACAGGCGGAGGAGGGGACGGGTGGCACCACAGGGGAAGGTAAGGGAGCTACCGCGGGGGAGAGGGAGCAGGGAGGATTATGGCAGGGACTGCGGGTATGCGTGGGTACACGAGACCTGCAGCGAACGCGCTGCGGCAAGGGGAGAGAGGTAGACGGTGAAGGAGAGGAGTGAGAAGGGACAGAAAGGGTAACGGGAGATGGGAGAGAGGGAGAGGAAGGAATCTCCTGAGTCGTCAAATGCAGGCAGTGTCAGGACCAATCATGGGCTTTCCCAACAGAAGCAGCTTCCTTGAGTGACAGGGGAGGAGGTGGGACAAAGCCTGTGTTCTGACCAATTCTGGGCTCAGACCTTGTACCTTCCCCCTCTGGGCTTAAGGGGCTGCACCACTTATTTTAATCAATGTCTCTTCCCCCTTGAAAGAGACCGGTAATCGGCATTGGCACCTACTGTCCCCTCCCCTTAGGAGTGAGGGTGATGCCTTACCAGTGACTCTACTAGGGAGTCAGGAAAGAGCAAGGACTGCCTATCGTGCCCGTGGTGGATGTCCAGGGAACATCCTGAGGGTAAAGCCACAAATAAGTGTGTATTTTGTGTATGCTGTGCCTGCTTCAGAGTAAAGTGTTCATGTGTTCAATTATACTCCTGCCTGAGTCTGTAATCGGGGGGAGTGGGGCGAGTTCTCCTGTGGGGATTGCCTTAACATCGCTGGAACCTGCAAAAGATGGAAGCGCTGAACCTAAAGAGATAAAAAGACCAGTAACGTAACCCAGAAGCCTGTCCAGACGTCCTCAATACCACCGGTGGACAACTCCGCATTCTGTGAGCCAACAGGTAGCATACACCATGTAATGGCAGAATCTCCCAGAGGGTGGGGGAAGCACGGTTACATAAAAATCCATCTTTTTCTACAACTATACTTGTCTCAAACATCTATTCTTTAAACATTTACTTACATAACCTTAGTTAGGGTTACACATCTCCTGAGGCTAACGAGGAATTAAACAACTGTATATGATCAGAATAATCTTACTTTATAATGTCAAAGTTTTAACAAGGTGACTTAATACTGGATTTACCTAGTACAAAATACATATCTAACTTGATATCTTAGCCACAACGGTCCAATTTTTGCCAAGATCAACATTATTTGTATTTCTAAGTTTGGGATTATAATCGGATTCATCAGATATAGTTTATGCAGATTTGGTGATGCTTGCATTAGTTTTGTAGAAACATGGAGCAAAATGCCAAAGAGTCTATTTACAATAAAGTAGAAGCCTTGTACAGTATACAACATATCAGCGTCATTTGAAAAATGTAATTACATTGCAATTGAAATTTTATTTAATAGTCCTGTGAAAAATAACATTATTTGAAATGGATAATGTAAAATTGTTTCGGCAGTTACCTATTCCCAGTAACATTTATCTTTTAGGGAATGAGGACATCACAATTGCTTTAAAACAAAAATGACAAAAGGAATACATCTGTATGTTTGTAGCGTCTTTCACACGCAGGCAGTAATAATGAGAAACACCTGGGGCCAGATTCTATATACGAAGAGTCAGCTTCGGGTTTTTTTTTACACAAAACAAAATGCAAAAACTGCCAAAGCCCTAATTCTGGTAATCTTTATATGGTGAAGAGATACCCGAAGCAGTACTGAAAGCAACTTTCTATGGCATTTCTTCCTAAGGCCAAACAAAGCTCCACCAAAAGTGCATTGCTTTGGTGAAATCTTTTTCTGTCCTTTTTTGTTTTGCCAGGGTATGAAAAAAAGCCCCCTTCGGCATTCCTTATTATATTTCCCAATATAGGAAACCCAAGTAAAAGACCTTGACTAGTGGGGCAGGGTGCACTGCACTATTGTATTAACCCCTTAGTAGCCATAAAGCAAGTTAACATAGATAACTACTTAGTCATTGCATATCCTAGCGGTATAACCACCGAGTCCCCTGGGTGGCCTAACCTTCCTCCCTGGGACACCGGGCAAGAAACCTGACCCCTTCCTCTACAGTAATGGCCAACAGCTCCATAAGCCAAATGTGGCAATTTGCTGATAGTCAAAAAGTGGCCACTGAACCAATTAATTTTCTGATATGTACAGTGGTTTGTAGAAGTGTTCACCCCCTACCAATGTCACATTTTGTCAAATAACAAATAATTTATGCAGTTTTTCAAACAAACATTTTATCTAATCTACAAAGCTGTAGTGGTTAAACTGAACACTTATATGAGGTGGTTAAATGTCAGCAAATGAAATGTACACAATGAAATGTACTGCTGCGGCACAGTTTATTCGAGCATTTGCCCGTTCTGTGCCGCAGCAGTAGCCTGGCGCGCGCCCGAGTGTGACGGGCGCGCGCCGAAGCAGCGGAAGAGCGCCCTCCGATCGGGGCGCTCTCCCTACCGCTGCCGGGTCCGCCGGGTCCCCCGGAACCCCCTGCCGCTGTCCCGCGATCGCGGGACACCAGGGCTCCCTCGGGGAGCCCCTGGACACGCGTGCAGGGGGCGCACGCTCCCGATGACGCGTGACCCCGAGGGGCGGCCACTAGCAAGCCGGGAGATTTCCCGGCTTGCGGTACCGACCACACTTCAATAAAGTGTGTCGGTAGTGTACTGGTTGCACAAGTATTCAGCCCCTTAAGTCAGTAATTGGTAGAAGCACATTTTGCAGCAATTACTTTCTAAGTCTTTTTGGATAGGTATCTCCGAGCTTTGCACAGTAGGATGGTGACATTTTTACCCATTCTTTAAGGGAAAATTGATCCAGGTCTGAGAAGTTTGTTGCGGATAGTTAATGGACAACAATCTTCAACTCTCGCCATAAATGTTCAATTGGATTCCAGTCAGGACTAACTAGGCCACTCAAGAACATTAATGATCTTGTCCAACCACTCCAGTGTGGCTCTGGCTTTGTGCTTCGGTTCATTGTCCTGCTGAAATGTGAATTTATTTTCCAGTTTCAGAGTCTTGGCTGACTAACAGGTTTTCCAAGGCTCCCCCTGTACTTTGCACTATCCATTCTCCCCTCTATCCTGACAAGCTTCCCAGACCCTGCTGAAGACAAGCATACCCATAACATGAGAAAAGAAATAAAGTGCGCAACTATTAAACCATTTAACTCAAACCCACTAATAGTGAGATATTTATTGCACTATCACCCCCATTCATAGGGTGTATTAAATAATCATACAATATCTGTGTTAACAGTGGCGGCTGCAGCTGTTAGGGCTCAGGGTGGCTCAACACTCCAACAACACTAGATAGACAGGGAACAAAAAAAAGCGCAAACCGCATAGTGAAGTACATCAAATTATATTTGATTTGTGAAAAAGGTAAGTATTAGGCGTACATCAGATTAAAAGAACAAACGCATTTAGCGCAATCAGCACAACAGGTTACCACTCAGCAACAGGTGTCTTGCAGCACTGGAAGTCACAGCTATGGTGATTTATGGGATCCTTCTCACGCCCTCGATGCAGGATGTTGTAGGAACCCAATCAGTCCGGTGGATCAGCTTCGGTGGGGGAGAATCCTTCCCGATGGTATCGGCATGTGTGGTCTCACCGGCGTGCCACGGCGCATCCAGATGACGTCAGTGTCGTAAAACGGAGTTCCTTCCGTACACGTTGTACGTAACACTAGTCCGGTGCGGAACAGAGTCCCAGTCCCAGTCGTGTGTGTATTTTTTTTATTGTGGTTAGCGCGGGTGGGTGAAGGGGGTATTAGCCCCAACGGTGGTTGTTTAGGGCATGCGGGTGGGTAGCGGGTGGGTAGCGGGAGGGCTTAACCCCTTCATGACCGTAGCGGTATTAACCGCTAAGGCAATGAAGGGGTTAAGTCCACCCGCAAACCCCCCCCCCCCCCGCAAGCCCTAAACAGCCACCAAGGGCCAAATACCCCCTTCACCCACCCCCGCTAACCACAATAAACCTGGCACGGCTGGTTAACCCCTTCATTACCTTAGCGGTTAGCCGCTACGGTAATGAAGTGGCCTTTAAATGCATTTTTCCTGCCTCTGATGCATGCCGGGGGGCTCCGGTGCTGCTATTAATGGGCATCAGCTCGGGAGACCTCCGGCATCAATCCCAGGCAGGGAAAAGGCCTGATTTTTTTTCTCCTGATTCCCCTGCTTAGTGCATAGACCCCTAAACAACCGCGAAAATACCGCAACATATTCCCCCCCCCAAAAAAATATCCCGGGAAAAAAAAAACAACACATCTGCCCGTGGTTATCAAAGTTGCGCCGAATCGGCCGCATTAGGATAAAGGCGGCCGCCACTGTATATGCTTTTTCACAACTCCATACACGATTTAATTTCTTTGAGTAATGGCTTCTTTCTTGCAACTCGTTTATACAGGCCAGCTTTGTGTAGGGACCGACTCATTGTTGATGCGTAAACACGGACTCCGATTTCAGACACACAACGTTGCAGATCTCTCAAGGTCATTGTTGGCTTCAGAGTGACATCGCAAACCAGTTTCTTGCTTGCCCGGCTGCTCAGTTTGGGAGTGCGACCTGACCTGGGTAGTGTGATGCATCTTCCACTTCTTAATGATGGACTTCACTGTGCCGAGTGTGATAATCAGCACCTTTGACATTTTCTTGCACCCTTCTCCTACTCTGTGCCTCTCTACTGCTTTATCCCCGACTTGTTTTGAAAGATCCTTGGTTGCTTTGTTGGATCACTGTGCGAGTTGCAGCTTCAAAAGTCTTTATGTACCTGAGGGAACTGCATAAATTAAACTACTTTGATTACACGCAGCCTGAAACCACTTCACTAATGTTGTGACCTTTTAAACAATTCATTTGCACCTGAGCTGATTTAGGGCTGCAGTAGCAACGGGGTTGAAAACGTAAGCAGCTGAGATTAATCTGGTTTTTTTTTCTCTGTAAATCTTACACTTCTTTATATTCCAACGGCATTTCTAACTTTATCACTACATTCTACATGCAAAGTCTAATTTGAAAGCGCCATAGAGTATGCTCAGCTACCAGCAAAATATTCACATTTTGGAAGGGGGTGAATACTTCTGCAAAGCTCTGTATATCTTAAGCAAAATAGCAAATCACCCTGGCCTAAAAAGCACAACTTGTTTAAAGAAAGGCTAGGTTTGCAAATTAATACAGTAATAATAAAACTTTTTTTTGAAGTGAAACTTCTTTAGTGGCACCTATTCTGATGGGGTAAAACGGGAGAGATGGGGGACAAATGTGAAACGGAAGTGACGTCACAGCTCCCCCCTCCCCCCCCCCCCGCATCTACTGTGACATGCGGCGGCGGCGGCGATAGCCGCCGGCGCCGCTCCTAACAGCCGCTGCTCCCCCACACACACCCGCTGTGACATGCTGCCCACGCATCTGCTGTGACCGCCGCCGGCGCCGCTCCTAACGGCCACTGCCATGGGTATAGCAAGATGGCTGCCGCAGAGCTTCCGGTGCTGCGGGTGTAATAAGATGGCGGAAGCCGCGCAAGTACTCCGGCAGAGAGAGGACCTCCCACACACCCCTCACCCTCCCACACACCCAGTTGCTCACATGCGGCGGCGATAGCCGCCGCTCCTAACTGGCGCCGTTCCACCGCCCGCTGCCATGGGCTGTGAGAGGAGGAGCCGCTGCTCAGCCTCTCTCCTCCCTCTTGCTTCCCCGAGTCCCGCAGCTCTCCCACACGGCTGCTGACATGCGGCGGCGCTAGCCCCTGGCGCCGCTCCCCCCACCCACCCACCCACCCACTGACATGTGGCGGCGCCGCTCCCCCCACCCACCCACCCACTGACATGTGGCGGCGCCGCTCCCCCCACCCACCCACCCACTGACATGTGGCGGCGCCGCTCAAAATTTTATCGCCGGAGTAGGAGAGTCTCAGGCAGAGCTGCCGCGGGTCCGCAGCTCTGCCTGCCTTTGAGGGGGGGGGGGGGGAGTCAGGAGAGAGGGGGCAGGACACAAAGAGAGACACACATACACTGACAGACACACACACATACATATATACACACACACACACACACACACACACACACACACATACACACACACACACACACACACTGACTGACACACACACACACACACTGACTGACACACATACACACACACTGACTGACACACATGCACACACACTGACTGACACACATGCACACACACTGACTGACACACATGCACACACACTGACACACATACACACACAATGACTGACACATATACACACACACACTGACTGACTGACACACATAGACACACACACACTGACTGACACACATACACACACACACACACACACACACTGACTGACACACATACACACACACACACACACACACACTGACTGACACACACACACTGACTGACACACATACACACACACTGACTGACACACACACATACACACACTGACTGACACACACACACACACGCACACTGACACACATATGCACGCACACTGACTGACACACATACACTCACTGACTGACACACATACACTCACTGACTGACACACATACACTCACTGACTGACACACATACACACACTGACCGACACAGAGAGACATTCACATAACACAGAGAGAGAGACATACACTGACACACACACACACTGACTGACACACATACAAACACTGACTGACACACATGCACACACTGACTGACACACATGCACACACTGACACACACACTGACTGACACACACACACACACTGACTGATACGCACGCACACTGACACACATACACACACTGACCGACACAGAGAGACATTCACACAACACAGAGAGAGACATACTGACTGACACACACACTCACACATTGACTGACACACTGACTGACACACATGCACACACTGACTGACACAGATGCACACACTGACTGACACACATGCACACACTGACTGACACACATGCACACACTGACTGACACACATGCACACACTGACTGACACACATGAACACACTGACTGACACACATGCACACACTGACTGACACACATACACACACTGACTGACACACATACACACACTGACTGACACACATACACACACTGACTGACACAAATACATACTCTCTGACTGACACACATACATAGTCACTGACTGACACATACACTGACTGTGCCGAGCACGCGCGTTATAAGTCAATTTCTGTGACAAAAGTCAAAGAAGTTTCACTTACTATGCGCGTGCACAGCACACACAGCTTTTTTTTTTTTTTTTTTTTAAATAGGTATACTTAAAGGATCATTTCAGGTTGTGTTGTTTTTATATATGCCTTTGATTACCTTTAAAGGAAAATTACCTATGCTGCCAATTGATCCATTCTCCTGTGATTGATCGGCAAACATCCTGTTCCCTGGGTTCACGTAATGGCTGACTTTGAATATCTCCTTCAGTCAGTGGAACACAAGTACAATATAACCTTATATCACTACGGGTAACATTGTGGCTGAGTTGAAGACTGTCTATTGTTACAGTTACCTCCTGGAAACACTGCACAAGATCTATTAATGATAATTTGTTGCCAAAGCTCTTGCACTGTTGGGGAGAGGGCAGGGCTCAGAGGTGTATCACGGTCTGCTATAGCAGGGGTGGGCAAAGCTTCTGCACTGCGCCCCCCTGCCTAGCAGCCCTAGCGTTTGCGCCCCCCCCCCCCCCCCCTTTCCGGTCAACCAGCATAATTTTGTGACCCTGCAGCTGCATTTGATGGCAACGCGACCAGAAGCCAGCTGAATCCAGGTATGTTGAGGTTGCCGAGGCCTCGCACGGTCCCCTGGCCTTTCATTTAAATGCATCGGGGAAGAGCGCGGGGCCTCTGCAAACAACATGCCCCTACACCTCCCCCCCCCCCCCACACACACTTTGCACACCCCTGTGCTATAGAAACCAAAAAATACTCGGTACATTAAAACGTTTTTAAAAATAGCACCAAGAGTCTAAAAAAAGAACAATGATCAAACACTACAGAATGGAATTCTAAAAAAATTCTTTATTGCTCCTTCGAGATAAACCAAACAAAGTTAAAACTAAGTGCGTAACAATTTTTTTTAAAGCCTTAAAAAAGCAGCCTAAATCACGACAAAAAATAAACACTTGTATCCTGCTTAGACTGGTCCCAGAATTGTGTGGTTTCTTACCAATTTTAGGGCCATTGAATTAGAGTGCAGGGAGGACCCAATAACTCATATCCTGCAATTCACACTATGTTACTAAGGAACCCATAAAAGCCAAGCTTATAGGGAGGGGGGGAGGGGGAAGAGGGAGGTGGAGGAGGGGAGCGAAACAGCATCAACATATAATTCTGTTAAGGTACCTAGCATTTCTCAACTATGAGAGATTCACATAACTATATATACGAAATAATTACAATACAAATATTTATTGAAGCAACATATTTACTTCTGGTAAGTTAAAAAAAAAATACAAAAAGGACAAATCAAGCCATGTAGACAGCGGATTTAATATATATATATATATATATATATATATGTATATATGTATATATGTATATATGTATATATGTATATGTATATGTGTATATGTATATGTATATGTATATGTATATATATATATGTATATATATATATATGTATATATATATATATGTATATATATATATATATATATATATATATATATATATAAACCATAATACTGAGTTAAGTTATGGTGAGTAAAAAAAGTGACAAAAACCCTCCACAGGAAAGCAAATATTAAATGGTTATTGAGGCAAAAAGTGACACTGTGTGCTCATTTGCATGTCATTTCCCAGAATCCCTTGCTGCAGTGGAAGTGCTGTATGCTGGGTGATAATGGGGAAAGGCGGGGTTGCAGACCTGCCTAAGACATGCAGATGAGCATACAGTTATATTTGCATATATATATATATATATATATATATATATATATATTTATTTTTTTAACAAACTGTTGTTTTTGGACAGTCACTTGGGATTGTACTGTTAACAGATTTCTGCATTTATGGGGGATTTCACCCCCACCCCAAAACCTACACTTCGTTGCAGTTTAGTTGACCCACTTTTAAATCCTAAATGTATGGATGCCCATATTAGATGAATGCTTTTGTCCAAGGACAAAATATCACAATGGGGTTGCTTCAATTTGTTTATCCAAATACACTTGCCAATTGGTGATGTAAAAGTACTTGTACAGTATGCTAGACAATGCTGATTCTGCAGGACATTCGGGTCTGTATTTATGCACTATTCAGATTTCGGTGTCAAGGTAAGAAATACCAAATCTTCGGTCGCATGAATCTTGCAGCTCAAAGCTCTGGCTTCCAATTTTACTGTTAAAATAAAGAATCAGATAAAGAAATTAAATATAAGCGGTCTAGATTAATTCTGCTAAAGCCTTATAAGGAGTGGCTCAGTGAGTAAGGACATTGCCTCCGAAAACAATGACACTGCCTCAGGCACCAAAAACAGATTGTAATCTCATCTGGGCAGGGACTGGGTCTGTACAATTTCTATTTGTACTGACCATTATACTGTAATTGTGAAGCGCTTTTCGCCCCATTGGGAGAAAAGCACTATATTAAAGTTATTATTATAAATCTGCCTGTGCAGTGCAATAGTGGTCAATGTCCAACACACCATTGAACTTCTCTTTTGTGGAGGTCCGAGTTTTGTAATGCAGGTCAAGCGTCATAGGTTGTGGGTACAAATGTTGCAACCAGGGCCAACTTGGTACTCTACATCACATTCACTTGAGTATTCAGTGTCATAAGACTAAGATAAAGCAGATGACAAAGGCTGAATTACAGATCTAGAAGCTTAACAGCAATGAATGGGACGTTACTCCCATGTTTATTATAAGACAGTTTTATGAGGGTGTAATGAGAATGGAGTTTTCTTGTGTTTCTGATTGCCCAGGTGCGTGATGGGTTAACGTTTGTCTCTATGATATGCCTTAATGTAGTTTCTTTTGCCGTGCTGTGGAAAATTTCTGCTACTAGCTGAAACAGGTTGTTATGAGAAGCTCACTAGAAGAGCATACTCCCCCTCGCCTCCCTAACTGGGATGTTGGTTGAATGCCTGGGTGTGTTTTCCTGGTCAGGTTTGTCCGGCATGTAAGAATCAGACCTTCAACTGTGGCAAGCTGGAGATGTTCTCAGCACTGCACGCAGTACAAATGTGATCACAGGAACAGTGTGTGTGTGTTCCCCTGGTTGGCATTGTGAGAAATATCCTATGCCATAAGATGCTGAATATACGGAAGCTAAGTAACCAATAAATTGTATTTACTAAGAGCAACTGGTGGTGTGATGTGTGTGCACTCATGGCTGAGATCGACAACCTGAATCAATCTCTTGAATAAGTAATTTTCTTGTCAGAACAGAGGTGCAGGTCATGCCAAATGAATGATATTAGCTTCTTTGAGCAAGTCAACTAAGAATTAATATTTTGCAATGCTGCTTTATAATTGTCCGAAAAGGCAACGTTTATTTATCCCACTCCCAACTTGGAGAACAACAATAAAAATAGAAAAAGGCAACAGCAATCGATTTGTTAGGGCAAAAGTACATATATGATGCATAAAAACAGGATAACAACTTATCAGTACCCAGACAGGGTTATCATCAGGATTACATAAGAGCACACAAAAAGAACTTAAATAAAATAGTACACCAAAAAACCCAACCCTGAATAACATTACACAGTCAACAATACAAAGAACAGTGATGGAAGCACAAATCATGGGACAGACACTGCTCCAGCTGTCAGTATGCACCGGCTATGTCAGAACAAAGCAAAACAGAAACATGTAGGTTACTTGAAAGAGGAGCTGCACGAGAACATGAAAAAAAACAGATTTGTTAAAGAATAAAAAAAAAAAAGTCAAGAAACTGCATTGTGCAGCTGTGTAGCATTCCACCATTACAAAAAACAAACAAGCTTTTCCAAGAATCAAAGTCAGACACTCCAGATTGCAAAAACAAACAAGCTTTTCCAAGAATCAAAGTCAGACACTCCAGATTGCAACACACAATTTTAAGTGACCTATTCCACAGCGGATGACCATGCTTTATCCATGCACAAGTTTATTTTAGAGGAACGTCCTTACACAAGTCCACATGATGGAAAACCAAACATCGAGCACCAGTAGAGCCCTGGAACAGACTACCATGAAACCAGAAATATATTTTAATGGAGGGGACAACCAAATTTCTGCAGGAAACGTCTTTACAGCTGACAAGGTTTGTGTCCTGAACAAACAACTATCTTTCAGACCAAAACAAGAAAAATAATATTATTAATTCAAAAAGTACCCGGATGACATAGGGGAGGTAACAGAGAAAACCAACAGTTATGCAAGAAAACTTTTTGGATCCTTCTTTTGGACACATTGGCATTTAAAAGCATTAATGTAGATCCTGGTTTGGAATAGATGAATCACTAATCCAATAGTGGGACCTTTCAGCCCAGCCAGATTTTCACTTATTTCAGTCCTCATTGATCTTCCCTTAGATCAGTGGTAGGCAATATAATAAACCTTAAGGGCAATGTGTTGCCCTTAAGATCTAAAAAAAAGGTCTCACACTTCAGCCTTTGTCGATCCACTGCTGGATGAAAACCTCCCCAATGATCTCCCAGGTACTGCAGTTGGTAGGCTCTTCCCCACGCTGCTCCAATACATTTTCTGATATTATCCTCCCACCGTGGTCGTCATTTGGTCTTTTAATCCCTCTTGGGAGTCCAGTCGAGTATAATTTTTGACCAATGGTGGTCATTTCTTCTTGCGATATATCCGGCCCACTGCCATTTGAATTTCTTCACCCTTGTGATGTCACAGACTTGTTTGGTTTCCAACCCATTCATTCTGTACCCTCTCTCTACGGGGCAACACCCAGCATACTTCTCTCCATATTTCTTTGCATTGTCTGAAGCTTCTGAATTATCCTTGCATTTAGGGTCCATGTTTAACATCCATATGAGAGCACAGACAGAATACGCTGGTGAAAAATGTTCTTCTTGTGGCAAAGTGGAATGTTCCATTGAAAGATTGTCTTGTTTCTTCCAAATGCACTTCATCCCATCATCCTTCTCATATTGATTTCATTCAAAAGATTGCCATCCATTGTTATTTGTCAGCCAAGGTAGACAGTCTTCGACTTCTTCTAGTTCAATTTCAATCTTTGCAGACTTGAAACATTTGCTGAACATCACTATGGGCTTCCCGAGATTCATACAGAGGCTCACATTCTTACTTGCCATTCTTACTTGCTACGGTTCTCCAATTTGCTGCTGGAGATGTCAGGATCGGTCTTATGTCCCGTCTCCGTGACGCCACTGGTGACACCTCACGGTGCAAGGATTGTGCGTAGGCCTCGTTCTACTATTGTCAGGCAAAGAACTCAACCAGGAGTGAACACTAACTGCAGGATAGCCATCTCATCTACTTAACCTGTGGTGCTTACTATGCCCCTGACAATTGAGTGGGTGGATGGCAATCAGCATTCTCAGCTGTACAACTCAGCGTGGATTGGTTCTGCTATCAAGAGGCTTCATCACATTCAGCCTTGTGCCTTTCCCCTGATTGGCTTACAGTCCTTTATATGCTCACCGATCCCTGCTCCAAATTGGCTGAGCATAGTAGTCCTAACCTGCGATAAAGTGCTACCCACAAGCACACAGCTTGCCATGTCCGGCTTTGCCTTGTGCAATTCTGCTAACCTTATCTTGTCCCCTAGTATCCACGACCTCGGTTGTATCTGGACTCCCACCATCTCTACACCTCTATCTCGGCTACGCAAATCGACTATTCTACATCTCCAACCCTAGACCACAGCGAGTATCAACACTATCCTACTGCTCCTACCCTGACCCAGCCACACTACTACGGATCTGTACACCGGACGCAGTCTCGCGGCTGCAGGTTGGTGTATTCTAAATCCCCACCTGAGCCTCGCGGTCCTGTCCTGTTTGTGGCGAGCATCCGTTACAAGGTATTATGGACTTGTGGGGAAAATAACAGTCATCTGCAAATCGTAGGTGACTCGAATACTCACCGTTAATTTTGATTCTTTTTTTCTTTAATCTTTTGTTGTCTTCAATAGCCTTCATCATATCAGTGTTACATTTTCATACATCTGTAGTTATTAAACATGTGTGAATTGTCTTGCACACCTATGCGTATTAAATTCTTTATTTCTTGTGGTTTCCTCATTATTTGTTTTGTTAGAGCAGATATTTTCTTGTCATGTTTGTTAGCGAGTCCACCAGTTCTTTCTGCGCTTTCAACTACAATCTTCATATGTTCTTCATAATCATTTATTAAAGTGTCCCCGTACATTTCGAGCAAGTTGCCGTGTTTTTTCAGTTCTAATTCAAATTCTCTGCTGTTATTCTTGAGGTTGATGGTGATTGTTTTGGTCTTCCTTTTAATTGGTTTTCTTCTTTCCAACTTTGCATTCAGATGTAATGTACCGCATATCCAGTAATCAACACACACACACACACACACACACACACACACACACACACACACACACACACACACACACACACACACACACACACGTAGAAGGGACGTTGCAGTGGTGGCTAGGTGCTTCTCCCCACCCCCTGCAGTCTGCCTCTTAAAGCTGCAGTTCAGTCTTTTTTTTTTATTATTTTTTTTTTTACTTCAATAGTTTCATGTGTGCAATCTCTAATTACCTAAAGAACGGTATAGCTGCAGGTCAATTCGTTCTCCATGTATTGATAGGCGAAATTTGGTGACATAATTAGAGCTGGCATATGTTTTTATTTGCTTCTGTCAGTCAGTGGAAGCTCATGAATATTCATAAGCACTCCTGCACTGACATGTGCTAGAGGGAGGGCAGGGCTGACAAAGGGGTGTGCCAGGGCTTGTGACAGGACATGAAGGGGCAGTGCCTTAGCAAATGGCTGTTAAAATAGAATACAAGAAAATTGGTCTTTCAAAGTTGTTTTTTTAAAAACAGAAAATGCTAAAAGTATTTTTTCTTACTACAGAACTGATTTATTAAACACACATGCAGGATATTGACTGAACTGCAGCTTTAATGCTGGCACACTGATGAACAGGGTCCCACTTCTTCCACTGGGAACTGGTGAATAGCACTATAATTAGGCAACTGGGGGAGAGTGTTGAAGCTATGATCCACATCGACACCATCTTTACTCCCCGTGCACTGGGGACAGAAGGAGAGCAGGCTACTTGAGTCCTGTGATTGGCATCTCCAGGTGAAGGCCAGAAAGGCAGCCTGTTGCCCACCAAGTCCTTTGATGCATATTCTTTCATTTAAATTAGTTTTAACCACCCTCTGCGTCTCTCAAGACCGAATAAAAACAGTAACCTTCGACATCAGGTATCCAATTATTTTGCTTTCTTTAACACAGTAGGAGAGCCGCGTAAAATCCAGGTTAAATCTCAGTCAATGAATCCAATGTAACTACCGTCTGCGCTCATCCCCTAGAAAGGACCTCTTTTACTGTCAATTATATTATTCCAAATAAAATATCATCAGCAATACAAGGTTTTACTTGTCATTTTGTCTTATCCACATACATCCGACAAACACACAGGGACAGTCGCATGGTCGGAGGTGGATGGAAGGTGACAGATTAAGGGTTTCGCAGTGTGCTGTACGTCGCTTCAAAAGGGATGATTTATACTAAAGAGTTGGTGTTTTACATCTAAAAATCCATCACATTGACAATGCGATAATAAATACCACCCTATATAGTGCATAGAATACATATACATAGATTAAATATAGGTTTATAAAGTGACAAAAGATGAAACACATTAGCGGAAAATATATTATAATTGATGTGATCTATAACAAAGACTTCATGTAAAAATATATATACTGTATATGAGAAAAGGTATAAGAAAATAAACAGCCCAGCAATGTAATCATCACAAATCCTTATTTTGAGATATAAAAATAGTGTTCTTTTTATTTTATATTGAATCCTAACACACAGATTAATGTATAATCCACAAAAAGTAAATGATTTAATCCAACGTGGTTGTTCATCCACTGAATTAAATACATGTTAAGGGTGCACATTCAATGACTCCTTTACGCAAAAGCAATATTCCCTCCTCCTCCAGCAATAAAAGCACAAAACATGTTTTGCCTTCATAAACCTGCTCCATCTGTCTATAAAGGAATTTTTAAAAAGTCTTATTTATAATATCGCTTGTAAACAAAGATGCTAATTTTCACATTTTCGTATGTTCTCCCTTTATATTGTGTACCACGTGTACATTCGTCAAATACACAATAGACCAGGAGAGTAATTTCATTAGTTTTATGTAAAAGCGGCTAAAAACAACATATCTGCTTCTTCCTCCTGCAGAAAAGTAAGGAAGTAACCTATGGAAACTTGCAAAGACCACAAAATCAACACGTACCGTATAGAGACTTAAGAATTTGGGAAAAGAATCCATGTGTCGTCCACTACAAATGACAATTCAAGAATTTTTTTTAGATAACATGGCACAGTTCAGAAAATGAGTTTATGGCCCCACAAGATACACTCCGTAGACATCTATAATGCAGAGCAGGATAATTCTGGTAGCACTACAATTTTCCACAGGAAAATCCCTGCAGTAGGTGGTCTAGGAAGGATTATAAAAGTCTGATAACATGTTAATTGTTTCCAGAAAT